>NC_034190.2:8873085-9033967 GCF_002021735.2 Oncorhynchus kisutch | reverse complement strand
AGAGAGAGAGAGGACGAGAGAGAGAGAGAGAGAGAGAGACTGGAGGGCTCTCCTTCCCTGTCTCCATCAGCCTGTTAGTGTTTGGCCGTGAAATTGAGCGGAAAACGACAGCATGGCCACCTGTTTTCTTTGTTTTCAGGGGTCTGACTGATAGAAGGCAAAGAGTTCCTCCAGAGCAGACACACACACAGCCCCCACTCCCTCAACCCTCTCACGGCTGCTTTCATGTCTAGGTCAGGGCCATCTCAACCAAACCAGACCCTTACGTCCCCAGGCCCTGATACCATACCTACCTGCTCCATTCAGGGGTCATGAACCCAGTCTTTTATGAGAGGGCTATTCGGGATGCCATTCATGCCATGGTGACTTTCCTTCTGTGGGGTAAAACTTCTCTGTGTCCAAAATGACACCCTACTCCACTATATAGTGCCCTAGGCCCTGGTCAAATGTAGTGCATAGATGACCATTTGGGAGACAGAAGGGGAAGACGGAGGCTAACAAGGTCTGTTTTTATCCTATAGCCCCTTCTTTTATGTCCGTACGGCCCCAGCCTTCAGATCAGATCAGATCAGATCAGATCCCACATGGAAAAACACACGCTGAATGGACACAGGACAGCAATTGTGCCTTGAACAATTGAGCGCATTTAGAGACCTAAATTATGACGTGATAAAAGGGGACATTGTCTTTTTCATTTAAATTCAAGCGTGAAGCAGATTGGACGACCCCTGGCCGTAACCCCACTCTCCGAGGGTGTCTCAGGGGCAATGGGATATGGTTTAAAAAAAACACATTTCACACCTCACACTGTACAGGTCACACACTGGAACATGTGTGAAACAGGACAACTATAAGCCCTCCCTCCTATTTGACCTTTATTGGCCTGTGTGTTTAACCAGGATGATCTGCTCAGTAACAATTTACACTGATTTCCAGGTGTTTCGGATCTCATAAAATCACAGATGTGACATTTAAGTTGATGTCACTGGAGACCTTGATATAGGGCAACTGGACCCATTAACCTAACCTGAATAGAGCATGGAAGTGATTTGAGATAAAATGACCCTAATGTTTGGGTATTTATGAAACATATGAATCAACTGAACAGGGTATGAGAGCAGCAGAATGACACAATACATTGTACCAAAACACAGATTTTCAGTCCAGTGGCCCGTTATTAAGGCTATTTGTTATTCTCTGATACATTAGAATCAGTGAGCAGAATGTGTTATTCTCTGGTACATTAGATCAGTGAGCAGAATGTGTTATTCTCTGGTACATTAGAATCAGTGAGCAGAATGTGTTATTCTCTGGTACATTAGAATCAGTGAGCAGAATGTGTTATTCTCTGGTACATTAAAATCAGTGAGCAGAATGTGTTATTCTCTGGTACATTAGATCAGTGAGCAGAATGTGTTATTCTCTGGTACATTATAATCAGTGAGCAGAATGTGTTATTCTCTGGTACATTAGAATCAGTGAGCAGAATGTGTTATTCTCTGGTACATTAGAATCAATGAGCAGAATGTGTTATTCTCTGGTACATTAGAATCAGTGAGCAGAATGTGTTATTCTCTGGTACATTAGAATCAATGAGCAGAATGTGTTATTCTCTGGTACATTAGATCAGTGAGCAGAATGTGTTATTCTCTGGTACATTAGAATCAGTGAGCAGAATGTGTTATTCTCCAGTACATTAGAATCAGTGAGCAGAATGTGTTATTCTTCAGTACATTAGAATCAGTGAGCAGAATGTGTTATTCTCCAGTACATTAGAATCAATGAGCAGAATGTGTTATTCTCTGGTACATTAGAATCAATGAGCAGAATGTGTTATTCTCCAGTACATTAGAATCAGTGAGCAGAATGTGTTATTCTCCAGTACATTAGAATCATTGAGCAGAATGTGTTATTCTCTGGTACATTAGAATCAGTGAGCAGAATGTGTTATTCTCTGGTACATTAGAATCAATGAGCAGAATGTGTTATTCTCTGGTACATTAGAATCAGTGAGCAGAATGTGTTATTCTCTGGTACTTTAGAATCAGTGAGCAGAATGTGTTATTCTCCAGTACATTAGAATCAGTGAGCAGAATGTGTTATTCTCTGGTACATTAGAATCAGTGAGCAGAATGTGTTATTCTCCAGTACATTAGAATCAGTGAGCAGAATGTGTTATTCTCTGGTACATTAGAATCAGTGAGCAGAATGTGTTATTCTCTGGTACATTAGAATCAGTGAGCAGAATGTGTTATTCTCTGGTACATTAGAATCAGTGAGCAGAATGTGTTATTCTCTGGTACATTAGAATCAGTGAGCAGAATGTGTTATTCTCTGGTACATTAGAATCAGTGAGCAGAATGTGTTATTCTCCAGTACATTAGAATCAGTGAGCAGAATGTGTTATTCTCTGGTACATTAGAATCAGTGAGCAGAATGTGTTATTCACTGGTACATTAGAATCAGTGAGCAGAATGTGTTATTCTCTGGTACATTAGAATCAGTGAGCAGAATGTGTTATTCTCTGGTACATTAGAATCAGTGAGCAGAATGTGTTATTCTCTGGTACATTAGAATCAGTGAGCAGAATGTGTTATTCTCTGGTACATTAGAATCAGTGAGCAGAATGTGTTATTCTCTGGTACATTAGAATCAGTGAGCAGAATGTGTTATTCTCTGGTACATTAGAATCAGTGAGCAGAATGTGTTATTCTCTGGTACATTAGAATCAGTGAGCAGAATGTGTTATTCTCTGGTACATTAGAATCAGTGAGCAGAATGTGTTATTCTCTGGTACATTAGAATCAGTGAGCAGAATGTGTTATTCTCTGGTACAATAGAATCAGTGAGCAGAATGTGTTATTCTCTGGTACATTAGAATCAGTGAGCAGAATGTGTTATTCTCCAGTACATTAGAATCAGTGAGCAGAATGTGTTATTCTCCGGTACATTAGAATCAGTGAGCAGAATGTGTTATTCTCCGGTACATTAGAATCAGTGAGCAGAATGTGTTATTCTCTGGTACATTAGAAACAGTGAGCAGAGTGTGTTATTCTCTGGTACATTAGAATCAGTGAGCAGAATGTGTTATTCTCTGGTACATTAGAATCAGTGAGCAGAATGTGTTATTCTCTGGTACATTAGAATCAGTGAGCAGAATGTGTTATTCTCTGGTACATTAGAATCAGTGAGCAGAATGTGTTATTCTCTGGTACATTAGAATCAGTGAGCAGAATGTGTTATTCTCTGGTACATTAGAATCAGTGAGCAGAATGTGTTATTCTCTGGTACATTAGAATCAGTGAGCAGAATGTGTTATTCTCTGGTACATTAGAATCAGTGAGCAGAATGTGTTATTCTCTGGTACATTAGAATCAGTGAGCAGAATGTGTTATTCTCTGGTACATTAGAAACAGTGAGCAGAGTGTGTTATTCTCTGGTACATTAGAATCAGTGAGCAGAATGTGTTATTCTCTGGTACATTAGAATCAGTGAGCAGAATGTGTTATTCTCCGGTACATTAGAAACAGTGAGCAGAGTGTGTTATTCTCTGGTACATTAGAATCAGTGAGCAGAATGTGTTATTCTCTGGTACATTAGAATCAGTGAGCAGAATGTGTTATTCTCTGGTACATTAGAATCAGTGAGCAGAATGTGTTATTCTCTGGTACATTAGAATCAGTGAGCAGAATGTGTTATTCTCTGGTACATTAGAATCAGTGAGCAGAATGTGTAATTCTCTGGTACATTAGAATCAGTGAGCAGAATGTGTTATTCTCTGGTACATTAGAATCAGTGAGCAGAATGTGTTATTCTCTGGTACATTAGAATCAGTGAGCAGAATGTGTTATTCTCTGGTACATTAGAATCAGTGAGCAGAATGTGTTATTCTCTGGTACATTAGAATCAGTGAGCAGAATGTGTTATTCTCTGGTACATTAGAATCAGTGAGCAGAATGTGTTATTCTCCAGTACATTAGAATCAGTGAGCAGAATGTGTTATTCTCTGGTACATTAGAATCAGTGAGCAGAATGTGTTATTCTCTGGTACATTAGATCAGTGAGCAGAATGTGTTATTCTCTGGTACATTAGAATCAGTGAGCAGAATGTGTTATTCTCTGGTACATTAGAATCAGTGAGCAGAATGTGTTATTCTCTGGTACATTAGAATCAGTGAGCAGAATGTGTTATTCTCTGGTACATTAGAATCAGTGAGCAGAATGTGTTATTCTCTGGTACATTAGAATCAATGAGCAGAATGTGTTATTCTTCAGTACATTAGAATCAGTGAGCAGAATGTGTTATTCTCTGGTACATTAGAATCAATGAGCAGAATGTGTTATTCTCCAGTACATTAGAATCAATGAGCAGAATGTGTTATTCTCCAGTACATTAGAATCAATGAGCAGAATGTGTTATTCTCCAGTACATTAGAATCAGTGAGCAGAATGTGTTATTCTCCAGTACATTAGAATCAATGAGCAGAATGTGTTATTCTCTGGTACATTAGAATCAGTGAGCAGAATGTGTTATTCTCCAGTACATTAGAATCAATGAGCAGAATGTGTTATTCTCCAGTACATTAGAATCAGTGAGCAGAATGTGTTATTCTCTGGTACATTAGAATCAGTGAGCAGAATGTGTTATTCTCTGGTACATTAGAATCAGTGAGCAGAATGTGTTATTCTCTGGTACATTAGAAACAGTGAGCAGAGTGTGTTATTCTCTGGTACATTAGAATCAGTGAGCAGAATGTGTTATTCTCTGGTACATTAGAATCAGTGAGCAGAATGTGTTATTCTCCGGTACATTAGAAACAGTGAGCAGAGTGTGTTATTCTCTGGTACATTAGAATCAGTGAGCAGAATGTGTTATTCTCTGGTACATTAGAATCAGTGAGCAGAATGTGTTATTCTCTGGTACATTAGAATCAGTGAGCAGAATGTGTTATTCTCTGGTACATTAGAATCAGTGAGCAGAATGTGTTATTCTCTGGTACATTAGAATCAGTGAGCAGAATGTGTAATTCTCTGGTACATTAGAATCAGTGAGCAGAATGTGTTATTCTCTGGTACATTAGAATCAGTGAGCAGAATGTGTTATTCTCTGGTACATTAGAATCAGTGAGCAGAATGTGTTATTCTCTGGTACATTAGAATCAGTGAGCAGAATGTGTTATTCTCTGGTACATTAGAATCAGTGAGCAGAATGTGTTATTCTCTGGTACATTAGAATCAGTGAGCAGAATGTGTTATTCTCCAGTACATTAGAATCAGTGAGCAGAATGTGTTATTCTCTGGTACATTAGAATCAGTGAGCAGAATGTGTTATTCTCTGGTACATTAGATCAGTGAGCAGAATGTGTTATTCTCTGGTACATTAGATCAGTGAGCAGAATGTGTTATTCTCTGGTACATTAGAATCAGTGAGCAGAATGTGTTATTCTCTGGTACATTAGAATCAGTGAGCAGAATGTGTTATTCTCTGGTACATTAGAATCAGTGAGCAGAATGTGTTATTCTCTGGTACATTAGAATCAGTGAGCAGAATGTGTTATTCTCTGGTACATTAGAATCAATGAGCAGAATGTGTTATTCTTCAGTACATTAGAATCAGTGAGCAGAATGTGTTATTCTCTGGTACATTAGAATCAATGAGCAGAATGTGTTATTCTCCAGTACATTAGAATCAATGAGCAGAATGTGTTATTCTCCAGTACATTAGAATCAATGAGCAGAATGTGTTATTCTCCAGTACATTAGAATCAGTGAGCAGAATGTGTTATTCTCCAGTACATTAGAATCAATGAGCAGAATGTGTTATTCTCTGGTACATTAGAATCAGTGAGCAGAATGTGTTATTCTCCAGTACATTAGAATCAATGAGCAGAATGTGTTATTCTCCAGTACATTAGAATCAGTGAGCAGAATGTGTTATTCTCTGGTACATTAGAATCAGTGAGCAGAATGTGTTATTCTCCAGTACATTAGAATCAGTGAGCAGAATGTGTTATTCTCTGGTACATTAGAATCAGTGAGCAGAATGTGTTATTCTCTGGTACATTAGAATCAATGAGCAGAATGTGTTATTCTCTGGTACATTAGAATCAGTGAGCAGAATGTGTTATTCTCCAGTACATTAGAATCAATGAGCAGAATGTGTTATTCTCTGGTACATTAGAATCAGTGAGCAGAATGTGTTATTCTTCAGTACATTAGAATCAGTGAGCAGAATGTGTTATTCTCTGGTACATTAGAATCAATGAGCAGAATGTGTTATTCTCCAGTACATTAGAATCAATGAGCAGAATGTGTTATTCTCCAGTACATTAGAATCAATGAGCAGAATGTGTTATTCTCTGGTACATTAGAATCAGTGAGCAGAATGTGTTATTCTCCAGTACATTAGAATCAATGAGCAGAATGTGTTATTCTCTGGTACATTAGAATCAGTGAGCAGAATGTGTTATTCTCTGGTACATTAGAATCAGTGAGCAGAATGTGTTATTCTCTGGTACATTAGAATCAGTGAGCAGAATGTGTTATTCTCTGGTACATTAGAATCAGTGAGCAGAATGTGTTATTCTCTGGTACATTAGAATCAGTGAGCAGAATGTGTTATTCTCTGGTACATTAGAATCAGTGAGCAGAATGTGTTATTCTCTGGTACATTAGAATCAGTGAGCAGAATGTGTTATTCTCTGGTACATTAGAATCAGTGAGCAGAATGTGTTATTCTCTGGTACATTAGAAACAGTGAGCAGAGTGTGTTATTCTCTGGTACATTAGAATCAGTGAGCAGAATGTGTTATTCTCTGGTACATTAGAATCAGTGAGCAGAATGTGTTATTCTCCGGTACATTAGAAACAGTGAGCAGAGTGTGTTATTCTCTGGTACATTAGAATCAGTGAGCAGAATGTGTTATTCTCTGGTACATTAGAATCAGTGAGCAGAATGTGTTATTCTCTGGTACATTAGAATCAGTGAGCAGAATGTGTTATTCTCTGGTACATTAGAATCAGTGAGCAGAATGTGTAATTCTCTGGTACATTAGAATCAGTGAGCAGAATGTGTTATTCTCCAGTACATTAGAATCAGTGAGCAGAATGTGTTATTCTCTGGTACATTAGAATCAGTGAGCAGAATGTGTTATTCTCCAGTACATTAGAATCAGTGAGCAGAATGTGTTATTCTCTGGTACATTAGAATCAGTGAGCAGAATGTGTTATTCTCTGGTACATTAGAATCAATGAGCAGAATGTGTTATTCTCTGGTACATTAGAATCAGTGAGCAGAATGTGTTTTTCTCCAGTACATTAGAATCAATGAGCAGAATGTGTTATTCTCTGGTACATTAGAATCAGTGAGCAGAATGTGTTATTCTTCAGTACATTAGAATCAGTGAGCAGAATGTGTTATTCTCTGGTACATTAGAATCAATGAGCAGAATGTGTTATTCTCCAGTACATTAGAATCAATGAGCAGAATGTGTTATTCTCCAGTACATTAGAATCAATGAGCAGAATGTGTTATTCTCTGGTACATTAGAATCAGTGAGCAGAATGTGTTATTCTCCAGTACATTAGAATCAATGAGCAGAATGTGTTATTCTCTGGTACATTAGAATCAGTGAGCAGAATGTGTTATTCTCTGGTACATTAGAATCAGTGAGCAGAATGTGTTATTCTCTGGTACATTAGAATCAGTGAGCAGAATGTGTTATTCTCTGGTACATTAGAATCAGTGAGCAGAATGTGTTATTCTCTGGTACATTAGAATCAGTGAGCAGAATGTGTTATTCTCTGGTACATTAGAATCAGTGAGCAGAATGTGTTATTCTCTGGTACATTAGAATCAGTGAGCAGAATGTGTTATTCTCTGGTACATTAGAATCAATGAGCAGAATGTGTTATTCTCTGGTACATTAGAATCAGTGAGCAGCATGTGTTATTCTCTGGTACATTAGAATCAGTGAGCAGAATGTGTTATTCTCTGGTACATTAGAATCAATGAGCAGAATGTGTTATTCTCTGGTACATTAGAATCAGTGAGCATAATGTGTTATTCTCTGGTACATTAGAAACAGTGAGCAGAGTGTGTTATTCTCTGGTACATTAGAATCAGTGAGCAGAATGTGTTATTCTCTGGTACATTAGAATCAGTGAGCAGAATGTGTTATTCTCCGGTACATTAGAAACAGTGAGCAGAGTGTGTTATTCTCTGGTACATTAGAATCAGTGAGCAGAATGTGTTATTCTCTGGTACATTAGAATCAGTGAGCAGAATGTGTTATTCTCTGGTACATTAGAATCAGTGAGCAGAATGTGTTATTCTCTGGTACATTAGAATCAGTGAGCAGAATGTGTAATTCTCTGGTACATTAGAATCAGTGAGCAGAATGTGTTATTCTCTGGTACATTAGAATCAGTGAGCAGAATGTGTTATTCTCTGGTACATTAGAATCAGTGAGCAGAATGTGTTATTCTCTGGTACATTAGAATCAGTGAGCAGAATGTGTTATTCTCTGGTACATTAGAATCAGCGAGCAGAATGTGTTATTCTCTGGTACATTAGAATCAGGGTTCAGTGAGCAGAATGTGTTATTCTCCAGTACATTAGAATCAGTGAGCAGAATGTGTTATTCTCTGGTACATTAGAATCAGTGAGCAGAATGTGTTATTCTCTGGTACATTAGATCAGTGAGCAGAATGTGTTATTCTCTGGTACATTAGATCAGTGAGCAGAATGTGTTATTCTCTGGTACATTAGAATCAGTGAGCAGAATGTGTTATTCTCTGGTACATTAGAATCAGTGAGCAGAATGTGTTATTCTCTGGTACATTAGAATCAGTGAGCAGAATGTGTTATTCTCTGATACATTAGAATCAGTGAGCAGAATGTGTTATTCTCTGGTACATTAGAATCAGTGAGCAGAATGTGTTATTCTCTGGTACATTAGAATCAGTGAGCAGAATGTGTTATTCTCTGGTACATAGAATCAGTGAGCAGAATGTGTTATTCTCTGGTACATTAGAATCAGTGAGCAGAATGTGTTATTCTCTGGTACATTAGAATCAATGAGCAGAATGTGTTATTCTCTGGTACATTAGAATCAGTGAGCAGAATGTGTTATTCTCCAGTACATTAGAATCAATGAGCAGAATGTGTTATTCTCTGGTACATTAGAATCAGTGAGCAGAATGTGTTATTCTCTGGTACATTAGAATCAATGAGCAGAATGTGTTATTCTTCAGTACATTAGAATCAGTGAGCAGAATGTGTTATTCTCTGGTACATTAGAATCAATGAGCAGAATGTGTTATTCTCCAGTACATTAGAATCAATGAGCAGAATGTGTTATTCTCCAGTACATTAGAATCAATGAGCAGAATGTGTTATTCTCCAGTACATTAGAATCAGTGAGCAGAATGTGTTATTCTCCAGTACATTAGAATCAATGAGCAGAATGTGTTATTCTCTGGTACATTAGAATCAGTGAGCAGAATGTGTTATTCTCCAGTACATTAGAATCAATGAGCAGAATGTGTTATTCTCCAGTACATTAGAATCAGTGAGCAGAATGTGTTATTCTCTGGTACATTAGAATCAGTGAGCAGAATGTGTTATTCTCCAGTACATTAGAATCAGTGAGCAGAATGTGTTATTCTCTGGTACATTAGAATCAGTGAGCAGAATGTGTTATTCTCTGGTACATTAGAATCAATGAGCAGAATGTGTTATTCTCTGGTACATTAGAATCAGTGAGCAGAATGTGTTATTCTCCAGTACATTAGAATCAATGAGCAGAATGTGTTATTCTCTGGTACATTAGAATCAGTGAGCAGAATGTGTTATTCTTCAGTACATTAGAATCAGTGAGCAGAATGTGTTATTCTCTGGTACATTAGAATCAATGAGCAGAATGTGTTATTCTCCAGTACATTAGAATCAATGAGCAGAATGTGTTATTCTCTGGTACATTAGAATCAGTGAGCAGAATGTGTTATTCTCCAGTACATTAGAATCAATGAGCAGAATGTGTTATTCTCCAGTACATTAGAATCAGTGAGCAGAATGTGTTATTCTCTGGTACATTAGAATCAGTGAGCAGAATGTGTTATTCTCCAGTACATTAGAATCAGTGAGCAGAATGTGTTATTCTCTGGTACATTAGAATCAGTGAGCAGCATGTGTTATTCTCTGGTACATTAGAATCAGTGAGCAGAATGTGTTATTCTCTGGTACATTAGAATCAATGAGCAGAATGTGTTATTCTCTGGTACATTAGAATCAGTGAGCAGAATGTGTTATTCTCCAGTACATTAGAATCAATGAGCAGAATGTGTTATTCTCTGGTACATTAGAATCAGTGAGCAGAATGTGTTATTCTCTGGTACATTAGAATCAGTGAGCAGAATGTGTTATTCTCTGGTACATTAGAATCAGTGAGCAGAATGTGTTATTCTCTGGTACATTAGAATCAGTGAGCAGAATGTGTTATTCTCTGGTACATTAGAATCAGTGAGCAGAATGTGTTATTCTCTGGTACATTAGAATCAGTGAGCAGAATGTGTTATTCTCTGGTACATTAGAATCAGTGAGCAGAATGTGTTATTCTCTGGTACATTCGAATCAGTGAGCAGAATGTGTTATTCTCTGGTACATTAGAATCAGTGAGCAGCATGTGTTATTCTCTGGTACATTAGAATCAGTGAGCAGAATGTGTTATTCTCTGGTACATTAGAATCAATGAGCAGAATGTGTTATTCTCTGGTACATTAGAATCAGTGAGCAGAATGTGTTATTCTCTGGTACATTAGAATCAGTGAGCAGAATGTGTTATTCTCTGGTACATTAGAATCAATGAGCAGAATGTGTTATTCTCCAGTACATTAGAATCAATGAGCAGAATGTGTTATTCTCCAGTACATTAGAATCAATGAGCAGAATGTGTTATTCTCCAGTACATTAGAATCAGTGAGCAGAATGTGTTATTCTCTGGTACATTAGAATCAGTGAGCAGAATGTGTTATTCTCCAGTACATTAGAATCAATGAGCAGAATGTGTTATTCTCTGGTACATTAGAATCAGTGAGCAGAATGTGTTATTCTCCAGTACATTAGAATCAATGAGCAGAATGTGTTATTCTCCAGTACATTAGAATCAGTGAGCAGAATGTGTTATTCTCTGGTACATTAGAATCAGTGAGCAGAATGTGTTATTCTCCAGTACATTAGAATCAGTGAGCAGAATGTGTTATTCTCTGGTACATTAGAATCAGTGAGCAGCATGTGTTATTCTCTGGTACATTAGAATCAGTGAGCAGAATGTGTTATTCTCTGGTACATTAGAATCAATGAGCAGAATGTGTTATTCTCTGGTACATTAGAATCAGTGAGCAGAATGTGTTATTCTCTGGTACATTAGAATCAGTGAGCAGAATGTGTTATTCTCTGGTACATTAGAATCAGTGAGCAGAATGTGTTATTCTCTGGTACATTAGAATCAGTGAGCAGAATGTGTTATTCTCCAGTACATTAGAATCAGTGAGCATAATGTGTTATTCTCTGGTACATTAGAATCAGTGAGCAGAATGTGTTATTCTCTGGTACATAGAATCAGTGAGCAGAATGTGTTATTCTCTGGTACGTTAGAATCAGTGAGCAGAATGTGTTATTCTCTGGTACATTAGAATCAATGAGCAGAATGTGTTATTCTCTGGTACATTAGAATCAGTGAGCAGAATGTGTTATTCTCCAGTACATTAGAATCAATGAGCAGAATGTGTTATTCTCTGGTACATTAGAATCAGTGAGCAGAATGTGTTATTCTCTGGTACATTAGAATCAATGAGCAGAATGTGTTATTCTTCAGTACATTAGAATCAGTGAGCAGAATGTGTTATTCTCTGGTACATTAGAATCAATGAGCAGAATGTGTTATTCTCCAGTACATTAGAATCAATGAGCAGAATGTGTTATTCTCCAGTACATTAGAATCAATGAGCAGAATGTGTCATTCTCCAGTACATTAGAATCAGTGAGCAGAATGTGTTATTCTCTGGTACATTAGAATCAGTGAGCAGAATGTGTTATTCTCCAGTACATTAGAATCAATGAGCAGAATGTGTTATTCTCTGGTACATTAGAATCAGTGAGCAGAATGTGTAATTCTCCAGTACATTAGAATCAATGAGCAGAATGTGTTATTCTCCAGTACATTAGAATCAGTGAGCAGAATGTGTTATTCTCTGGTACATTAGAATCAGTGAGCAGAATGTGTTATTCTCCAGTACATTAGAATCAGTGAGCAGAATGTGTTATTCTCTGGTACATTAGAATCAGTGAGCAGAATGTGTTATTCTCTGGTACATTAGAATCAATGAGCAGAATGTGTTATTCTCTGGTACATTAGAATCAGTGAGCAGAATGTGTTATTCTCCAGTACATTAGAATCAATGAGCAGAATGTGTTATTCTCTGGTACATTAGAATCAGTGAGCAGAATGTGTTATTCTTCAGTACATTAGAATCAGTGAGCAGAATGTGTTATTCTCTGGTACATTAGAATCAGTGAGCAGAATGTGTTATTCTCCAGTACATTAGAATCAATGAGCAGAATGTGTTATTCTCTGGTACATTAGAATCAGTGAGCAGAATGTGTTATTCTCCAGTACATTAGAATCAATGAGCAGAATGTGTTATTCTCCAGTACATTAGAATCAGTGAGCAGAATGTGTTATTCTCTGGTACATTAGAATCAGTGAGCAGAATGTGTTATTCTCCAGTACATTAGAATCAGTGAGCAGAATGTGTTATTCTCTGGTACATTAGAATCAGTGAGCAGAATGTGTTATTCTCTGGTACATTAGAATCAATGAGCAGAATGTGTTATTCTCTGGTACATTAGAATCAGTGAGCAGAATGTGTTATTCTCCAGTACATTAGAATCAATGAGCAGAATGTGTTATTCTCTGGTACATTAGAATCAGTGAGCAGAATGTGTTATTCTTCAGTACATTAGAATCAGTGAGCAGAATGTGTTATTCTCTGGTACATTAGAATCAATGAGCAGAATGTGTTATTCTCCAGTACATTAGAATCAATGAGCAGAATGTGTTATTCTCTGGTACATTAGAATCAGTGAGCAGAATGTGTTATTCTCCAGTACATTAGAATCAATGAGCAGAATGTGTTATTCTCCAGTACATTAGAATCAGTGAGCAGAATGTGTTATTCTCTGGTACATTAGAATCAGTGAGCAGAATGTGTTATTCTCCAGTACATTAGAATCAGTGAGCAGAATGTGTTATTCTCTGGTACATTAGAATCAGTGAGCAGCATGTGTTATTCTCTGGTACATTAGAATCAGTGAGCAGAATGTGTTATTCTCTGGTACATTAGAATCAATGAGCAGAATGTGTTATTCTCTGGTACATTAGAATCAGTGAGCAGAATGTGTTATTCTCCAGTACATTAGAATCAATGAGCAGAATGTGTTATTCTCTGGTACATTAGAATCAGTGAGCAGAATGTGTTATTCTCTGGTACATTAGAATCAGTGAGCAGAATGTGTTATTCTCTGGTACATTAGAATCAGTGAGCAGAATGTGTTATTCTCTGGTACATTAGAATCAGTGAGCAGAATGTGTTATTCTCTGGTACATTAGAATCAGTGAGCAGAATGTGTTATTCTCTGGTACATTAGAATCAGTGAGCAGAATGTGTTATTCTCTGGTACATTAGAATCAGTGAGCAGAATGTGTTATTCTCTGGTACATTCGAATCAGTGAGCAGAATGTGTTATTCTCTGGTACATTAGAATCAGTGAGCAGCATGTGTTATTCTCTGGTACATTAGAATCAATGAGCAGAATGTGTTATTCTCTGGTACATTAGAATCAATGAGCAGAATGTGTTATTCTCTGGTACATTAGAATCAGTGAGCAGAATGTGTTATTCTCTGGTACATTAGAATCAGTGAGCAGAATGTGTTATTCTCTGGTACATTAGAATCAATGAGCAGAATGTGTTATTCTCCAGTACATTAGAATCAATGAGCAGAATGTGTTATTCTCCAGTACATTAGAATCAATGAGCAGAATGTGTTATTCTCCAGTACATTAGAATCAGTGAGCAGAATGTGTTATTCTCTGGTACATTAGAATCAGTGAGCAGAATGTGTTATTCTCCAGTACATTAGAATCAATGAGCAGAATGTGTTATTCTCTGGTACATTAGAATCAGTGAGCAGAATGTGTTATTCTCCAGTACATTAGAATCAATGAGCAGAATGTGTTATTCTCCAGTACATTAGAATCAGTGAGCAGAATGTGTTATTCTCTGGTACATTAGAATCAGTGAGCAGAATGTGTTATTCTCCAGTACATTAGAATCAGTGAGCAGAATGTGTTATTCTCTGGTACATTAGAATCAGTGAGCAGCATGTGTTATTCTCTGGTACATTAGAATCAGTGAGCAGAATGTGTTATTCTCTGGTACATTAGAATCAATGAGCAGAATGTGTTATTCTCTGGTACATTAGAATCAGTGAGCAGAATGTGTTATTCTCTGGTACATTAGAATCAGTGAGCAGAATGTGTTATTCTCTGGTACATTAGAATCAGTGAGCAGAATGTGTTATTCTCTGGTACATTAGAATCAGTGAGCAGAATGTGTTATTCTCCAGTACATTAGAATCAGTGAGCATAATGTGTTATTCTCTGGTACATTAGAATCAGTGAGCAGAATGTGTTATTCTCTGGTACATAGAATCAGTGAGCAGAATGTGTTATTCTCTGGTACATTAGAATCAGTGAGCAGAATGTGTTATTCTCTGGTACATTAGAATCAATGAGCAGAATGTGTTATTCTCTGGTACATTAGAATCAGTGAGCAGAATGTGTTATTCTCCAGTACATTAGAATCAATGAGCAGAATGTGTTATTCTCTGGTACATTAGAATCAGTGAGCAGAATGTGTTATTCTCTGGTACATTAGAATCAATGAGCAGAATGTGTTATTCTTCAGTACATTAGAATCAGTGAGCAGAATGTGTTATTCTCTGGTACATTAGAATCAATGAGCAGAATGTGTTATTCTCCAGTACATTAGAATCAATGAGCAGAATGTGTTATTCTCCAGTACATTAGAATCAATGAGCAGAATGTGTCATTCTCCAGTACATTAGAATCAGTGAGCAGAATGTGTTATTCTCTGGTACATTAGAATCAGTGAGCAGAATGTGTTATTCTCCAGTACATTAGAATCAATGAGCAGAATGTGTTATTCTCTGGTACATTAGAATCAGTGAGCAGAATGTGTAATTCTCCAGTACATTAGAATCAATGAGCAGAATGTGTTATTCTCCAGTACATTAGAATCAGTGAGCAGAATGTGTTATTCTCTGGTACATTAGAATCAGTGAGCAGAATGTGTTATTCTCCAGTACATTAGAATCAGTGAGCAGAATGTGTTATTCTCTGGTACATTAGAATCAGTGAGCAGAATGTGTTATTCTCTGGTACATTAGAATCAATGAGCAGAATGTGTTATTCTCTGGTACATTAGAATCAGTGAGCAGAATGTGTTATTCTCCAGTACATTAGAATCAATGAGCAGAATGTGTTATTCTCTGGTACATTAGAATCAGTGAGCAGAATGTGTTATTCTTCAGTACATTAGAATCAGTGAGCAGAATGTGTTATTCTCTGGTACATTAGAATCAATGAGCAGAATGTGTTATTCTCCAGTACATTAGAATCAATGAGCAGAATGTGTTATTCTCCAGTACATTAGAATCAATGAGCAGAATGTGTTATTCTCTGGTACATTAGAATCAGTGAGCAGAATGTGTTATTCTCCAGTACATTAGAATCAATGAGCAGAATGTGTTATTCTCTGGTACATTATAATCAGTGAGCAGAATGTGTTATTCTCTGGTACATTAGAATCAGTGAGCAGAATGTGTTATTCTCTGGTACATTAGAATCAGTGAGCAGAATGTGTTATTCTCTGGTACATTAGAATCAGTGAGTAGAATGTGTTATTCTCTGGTACATTAGAATCAATGAGCAGAATGTGTTATTCTCTGGTACATTAGAATCAGTGAGCAGAATGTGTTATTCTCCAGTACATTAGAATCAATGAGCAGAATGTGTTATTCTCTGGTACATTAGAATCAGTGAGCAGAATGTGTTATTCTCTGGTACATTAGAATCAATGAGCAGAATGTGTTATTCTTCAGTACATTAGAATCAGTGAGCAGAATGTGTTATTCTCTGGTACATTAGAATCAATGAGCAGAATGTGTTATTCTCCAGTACATTAGAATCAATGAGCAGAATGTGTTATTCTCCAGTACATTAGAATCAATGAGCAGAATGTGTTATTCTCTGGTACATTAGAATCCGTGAGCAGAATGTGTTATTCTCCAGTACATTAGAATCAATGAGCAGAATGTGTTATTCTCTGGTACATTAGAATCAGTGAGCAGAATGTGTTATTCTCTGGTACATTAGAATCAATGAGCAGAATGTGTTATTCTCTGGTACATTAGAATCAATGAGCAGAATGTGTTATTCTCTGGTACATTAGAATCAATGAGCAGAATGTGTTATTCTCTGGTACATTAGAATCAATGAGCAGAATGTGTTATTCTCTGGTACATTAGAATCAATGAGCAGAATGTACCATCATATAAAACCTTAATGGTCTTAATACCCAAAGTCTCTCACAGTTCAATCAGACCAGTGGTGCTCTCTCATGGAAGCCTTATGTTCCAAATAGGAACGAAGTGGACTATGTAAGTAAAACAGCCCAGATAAGGGCCACATCAACCTATGAATGTTTAGCTTCCCGTAACTCTGATTGTTTGTGTGACACACAGGACACTTAGACATATTTGGATGGTCAAAAGATAGGCACATTCTCCTTCACCGTGTGATGTTTCGGTAATTGACTGTTAAAAGTCCTCTCTGAATCACTTTTATACCCAGGAATGTGTAAAAGAAGAAATACCCAGATCACTAAAATGGCTGTTTGCTCTGTATACTCTGTCTCTAGAGTAACTGTGGTCAATAATCAGGACTTAACATGTAACCACACCGGAAAACAGTCAGAACTACTGTGAATTACTAGAGAAATAAAGTGGCAGAGTCTCTCCCACCTCCTCAGCATTTCTATATGTCTTTACCTCACCCACAACAGAGTTGGTTGGAGATGCACCGTAGAGGCCATTTGCTCTACTAGGAGCTGAAAGGAATAAGGAGGTCCCCCCTCCCTGTTTTTCTGTGTTGTAGGCCTCCAGCAGAGCCACGTTGTGGGTCCTCTCATCTAATTATAATGTTATAACTTTTCATCCCCTGACCCCACACACACACACCATTCAAACCCTGCAGATATTATTTTCCTGGCCCTACAGAGGCTGAAGGCCTCCTATATTACAGTAGGTTCCATTTGCTCCTAGCAGAACTCAGCTAGGCGAAGCCAACGTTGGAGCCATGCGTACTCCCTTAAAAAAAAAAAAATTTGAAAAGAGAAAAACATCTGCAATATTACAGCTAAGTTAAATCCATACGTTTTTTGCCGAGGGGATCTTAGGCGAGTAATTTTGCATCTAACTAAGATGTTTGGTGTAGTATTTTCTCAAGTGAACAATGTGCATGAAAACTAGATGTCTCTCGTTGAATGACAACATACACCTGATTGAAGAATCCCTACTGTTGACCAATCACAGACTAAGGGGTCAACAACATAAATGTGCTGTGCTCGAACAGCAAAAAAAAAACTTTAAACTGCCGAATGCTGCTGAACACCAAAAAACGTCACAAAATGTCATAATATGTGCGCAAACTGTTTCGACTGTAAACACATGGTAAGCTTAAGACGGTGTCCAAAATGGCCCCATATTCTCTATATATAGTTCACTACTTTACATCAGAGCCCTATGGGCCCAGGTCAAGAGCAGTACACTACATAGAGAATAGGGTTTCATTTGGGACGCTGTCTAAGCCTTGGAAATCTGGGTGGTATTAAAGGAGAAACTAGTTGTGATGAGTTGTGAGATCAACCTTGGACACCCGGGTGGTAAACTGGATGGTAAACTGGGTGGTAAACTGGGAGGTAAACTGGGTGGTAAACTGGGTGGTAAGCTAGATGGTAAACTGGGTGGTAAACTGGGTGGTAAACTGGGAGGTAAACCGGGTGGTAAACTGGGGTGGTAAACTGGGTGGTAAACTGGGTGGTAAACTAGGTGGTAAACTGGGGTGGTAAACTGGGTGGTAAACTGGGTGGTAAACTGGGCGGTAAACTGGGAGGTAAACTGGGTGGTAAACTGGGTGGTGAACTGGGAGGTAACCTGGGTGGTAACCCGGGCGGTAAACTGGGTGATAAACTAGGTGGTAAACTGGGTGGTAAACTGGGCGGTAAACTGGGTGGTAAACTGGGTGGTAAACTGGGCGGTAAACTGGGTGGTAAACTGGGTGGTAAACTGGGCAGTAACCCGGGTTGTATCCTGGGTGGTACACCTGGGTGGTAAACTGGGTGGTAAACTGGGCGGTAAACTGGGTGGTAAACTGGGCGGTAAACTGGGTGGTAAACCGGGCGGTAAACTGGGTGGTAAACTGGGCAGTAACCCGGGTTACTGACCAGGTTACGCAAGATTTTAGTTCTGGGATTCTCACAACTAACCAGACTAGAATCAGATTGGATAGTTTTTTTTATGTACCATCAATTATTGTTTATGACCAGTGGTAATGTGGCCCAGTATCTTGTTTGACACGTGATAAGGAGTTCTTAGATATTTGCTTTAGTCTTAAACACATGATAAACTTAGGTTTTTACACTTCTATGGTGTCTTGTAAAAGCTTATGGGAAGGGCTTTCTATGTATGTCTGTAGACAAGGAATTTTAAGCCAGAGGTAGATGTAAGGTCAAGGTTTACCAGTGGTCTCTCAGTACAACCACCATTATACTGTACCAGTAGTCTCTCAGTACAACCACCATTATACTGTACCAGTAGTCTCTCAGTACAACCACCATTATACTGTATCAGTAGTCTCTCAGTACAACCACCATTATACTGTACCAGTAGTCTCTCAGTACATCCACCATTATACTGTACCAGTAGTCTCTCAGTACAACCACCATTATACTGTATCAGTAGTCTCTCAGTACAACCACCATTATACTGTACCAGTAGTCTCTCAGTACAACCACCATTATACTGTATCAGTAGTCTCTCAGTACAACCACCATTATACTGTATCAGTAGTCTCTCAGTACAACCACCATTATACTGTACCAGTAGTCTCTCAGTACAACCACCATTATACTGTATAGTAGTCTCTCAGTACAACCACCATTATACTGTACCAGTAGTCTCTCAGTACAACCACCAATATACTGTACCAGTAGTCTCTCAGTACAACCACCATTATACTGTACCAGTAGTCTCTCAGTACAACCACCATTATACTGTACCGGTAGTCTCTCAGTACAACCACCATTATACTGTACCAGTAGTCTCTCAGTACAACCACCATTATACTGTACCAGTAGTCTCTCAGTACATCCACCATTATACTGTACCAGTAGTCTCTCAGTACAACCACCATTATACTGTATCAGTAGTCTCTCAGTACAACCACCATTATACTGTACCAGTAGTCTCTCAGTACAACCACCATTATACTGTACCAGTAGTCTCTCAGTACATCCACCATTATACTGTACCAGTAGTCTCTCAGTACAACCACCATTATACTGTATCAGTAGTCTCTCAGTACAACCACCAATATACTGTACCAGTAGTCTCTCAGTACAACCACCATTATACTGTAACAGTAGTCTCTCAGTACAACCACCATTATACTGTACCAGTAGTCTCTCAGTACAACCACCATTATACTGTACCAGTAGTCTCTCAGTACATCCACCATTATACTGTACCAGTAGTCTCTCAGTACAACCACCATTATACTGTATCAGTAGTCTCTCAGTACAACCACCAATATACTGTACCAGTAGTCTCTCAGTACAACCACCATTATACTGTAACAGTAGTCTCTCAGTACAACCACCATTATACTGTACCAGACACTCTTGGTTGACTGGGGGGGACAGGTGCCTGTGTTTACTAATGGACAGGTGCCTGTGTTTACTAAAGGACAGGTCTGTAGAAGATCCATGATGTGACCTGGGTGGTCCAACGTTTAGTGTCACAGTCGAGATGGGTTAAAATCGGACCCACTGCTCTTTGACTGGAACTAAAGTGTCAGAGTAACTAGGATCAGTTTTGCCTCTCTACCACACCTGCTGTCTCAACCTCTGAATACTCAACTATTAAAAGCCAACTGACATTTACTCCTGAGGTGCTGACCTGTTGCACCCTCGACAACTACTGTGATTATTATTTGACCCTGCCGGTCATCTATAAACATTTGAACATCTTGAAGAACGATCTAGACTTAATGACCATGTACTGTTATAATTTCCACCCGGCACAACCAGAAGAGGACTGGCCGCCCCTCATAGCCTGGTTCCTCTCTAGGTTTCTTCCTAGGTTCCTGTCTTTCTAGGGAGTTTTTCCAAGCCACTGTGCTTCTACATCTGCATTGTTTGCTGTTTGGGGTTTTAGGCTGGGTTTCTGTACAGCACTTTGTGACATCAGCTGATGTACGAAGAGCTTTATAAATACATTTGATTGATTGATTGATCCCAGATCAGCACTTATATCTGAGATGCTTTATAAATACATTTGATTGATTGATTGATTGATTGATTGATCCCAGATCAGCACTTATATCTGAGATGCTTTATAAATACATTTGATTGATTGATTGATTGATTGATCCCAGATCAGCACTTATATCTGAGATGCTTTATAAATACATTTGATTGATTGATTGATTGATTGATTGATCCCAGATCAGCACTTATATCTGAGATGCTTTGTAAATACGAGCCCTGATGCCAGTGTGTACTGTATGTATATGTGACGTACTGTACTGAGTGTATCTGACTGGGCCAACGGTACTATACGTTTCTAGTTCAGACCCAAGCTGCAACTATACAGTAATGCCTTACTCCATTATTACAGTAATGCCTTACTCCATTATTACAGTAATGCCTTACTCCATTATTACAGTAATACAGTAATGCCTTACTCCATTATTACAGTAATGCCTTACTCCATTATTACAGTAATACAGTAATGCCTTACTCCATTATTACAGTAATGCCTTACTCCATTATTACAGTAATACAGTAATGCCTTACTCCATTATTACAGTAATGCCTTACTCCATTATTACAGTAATACAGTAATGCCTTACTCCATTATTACAGTAATGCCTTACTCCATTATCACAGTAATACAGTAATGCTGTACTCCATTATTACAGTAATGCCTTACTCCATTATTACAGTAATACAGTAATGCCTTACTCCATTATTACAGTAATACAGTAATGCCCATTATTTCTGATGATTATTTTGTTTACTGTCTTTTCTACCATTATCTCCTAACTTTTGCCCCACATGGAGAATCTATGACTGTAGCTTATTGCCGCTTTGATGACTTATGATTGGCCAACAACAAGCTACACGCGCCACTCCTGTGAAAAGCAAAGAGCAGCAGCATGATTTATACAATTTCTCTCTCTATTGCAGCACTCGCTTTCGGATCTGTATGGACCCTTCCGGATAAGTCAGTTAAAATTACACATACCAGAGACCCATGAAAATCATATCAGATACGACCCGTGACATTATTTAGAATTCTGGATCAATGAATTCTAGGGTATCGGGTATTCGGGTATAGGTGGATCCGTAAAGACCTCTACTCTCCAACCTGTCAGCCTGTGCCAGATCTTTATCCAACACATCTCCATATTAAAACTGTTGTTTCCATGCCGTAGTCACAATGAAACCATATGAATTATGAAGATGGACCTTCTACATTTCTATATGTCAATTTGTTCGGATGCTGGTGCTATTCAGTTTATATATTTGTTTTCCAAACCAAAACAAACAACTTTGGCCTGTATGTCATGCATTGTTTATTCTGACATCAGTACGAAAGAATGACACACACTGAGTGTTCAAAACATTAAGAACACCTTCCTAATATTGAGTTCAGTTGAGCTTCAGACTGAATATGAAGATTGTCAAAGGGGAAACCGCTGTCCCCAACACAGTGGGCTGGAGGTGGATAGGGGTGTTCTGACACATTTATCAGAGCACTTGCCTTATTTGTTTAACAGAGTGTATCCTGTCTCAACACATTGCCCCCATTCAGCCTCCTCTCCTACATCCTCCCATGTCTACTGTCTGACTGACTGGCCTAGCTAAATCTCTCTCTTGCTCTCTCTCTCTTTTTCTCTCTCTCCCCCCTCCCTCTCTCTCCCTCCCTCCCTCTCGCTCTCTCTTTCTCTCTCTCTGTCTCTCCCTCTCTCTCTCTCTCTTCTCTCTCCTTTTTCACTCTCTCCCTCCCTCTCTCTCCCTCTCTCCGTCCCCCTCCCTCTCTCTCCCTCCCCCTCTCTCACTCTATCCCTCCCCCTCTCTCACTCGCTCCCTCCCCCTCCCTCTCTCTCCCTCTCTCCGTCCCCCTCCCTCTCTCTCCCTCCCCCTCTCTCCCTCTCCCCCCCCCCCCTCTCTCTCTACACCAACTCATCGCTGAATGATGAAAGAGTAGCTTTGCGACCAAGAGAAAAGGAAACCATGGTCTGATTTATCTTGGCAGGGATGTTTGTTATTCCTGACCATTTAATGTCCCAAAGAAATTCTAATGTCCCCTTTTGGCGAGAGGAGTAATTCGACCTGAACGAAAACAAATATCTTTCAAAGAAATCTTTCAAGGAATGGGGGACACAAACAGAAGTATGGATTCATCTTAGTAGTGTGTGTTGTTTCTAGGGCTGCTGGTATGAAAGACGGCCGATGATGTGACAGTTACGGTTATGGAAAGCGATCTCCACATTCCCCTCAAACACAAACAGGTAAAGAGGATTTTGATAATTAGTGGGTATCGGCCTAATTCTGCTCTGCATGCATTATTTGGTGTTCTACGTTGTACACGGAGGATATTTTTGCAGAATTCTGCGGGCAGAGTCTCAATTTGGTGTTTGTCCCATTTTGTGAAGTCTTGGTTGGTGAGCGGACCCCAGACCTCACAACCATAAAGGGCAATGGGCTCTATGACTGATTCAAGTATTTTTAGCCAAATCCTAATTGGTATGTTGAAATTTATGTTCCTTTTGATGGCATAGAATGCCCTTCTTGCCTTGTCTCTCAGATCGTTCACAGCTTTGTCCCCCTCTCTCTCTCTCTCTCTCTGCCCCCCCTCTCTCTGTCTCTTTCTCTCTCCCTCTCTCTCTCTCTCTCTCTCGCTCACTGTCCCCTTCTCTCTCTCTCTCTCTCTCTCTCTCTCTCTCTCTCTCTCTCTCTCTCTCTCTCTCTCTCTCTCTCTCTCTCTCTCTCTCTCTCTCTCTCTCTCTCTCTCTCTCTCTCTCTCTCTCTCTCTCTCTCTCCCTCTCTGTCCCCCTCTCTCTATCTCTCTGTCCCTCTCTGTCCCCCTCTCTCTATCTCTCTGTCTCTCTCTCTCTCTCTCTCTCTCTCTCTCTCTCTCTCTCTCTCTCTCTCTCTCTCTCTCTCTCTCTCTCTCTCTCTCTCTCTCTCTCTCTCTCTCTCTCTCTCTCTCTCTCTCTCTCTCTCTCTCTCTCTCTCTCTCTCTCTCTCTCTCTCTCTCTGTCCCCTCTCTCTATCTCTCTGTCCCTCTCTGTCCCCCTCTCTCTATCTCTCTGTCCCTCTCTGTCCCCCTCTCTCTATCTCTCTGTCCCTCTCTGTCCCTCTCTGTCCCTCTCTGTCCCTCTCTGTCCCTCTCTGTCCCTCTCTCTGCCCCCCACCCTCTCTCTCTCTCTCTGTTACCTCTCTGTTTCTCGTTCTGTCTCTCTTTGATCCTGTTGTGTGCCGTTCGTTCCTCTTAAAGGTACACATATCTGGATGAGTGTCGACCAGGTGAAAGGGTACTATAGGGAATAGGGTGCCATTCGGGACCTTGTGGTTGCCAACCTCTCTGCTGACGCTTCTGTTATTTAACGACAAGGTAGCAATGTTTTGATGCTGCAATCCCACACACACACCAAACACACTATATTAATTTCATTTGAAATGATGTTGTTGATTTGACAGTTTGTTTGCACAGTAGGGTTGTACCGTATGTATACTCCAGCACATTCTATCACTAAAAAGAGCATTACACAAGATAACTCAATCTGGACGTTTGTTATTTTTGACGATGCCTGCAGGTCCGTGAAAACATCTTTATCCACATTCTTCATCTCACTATGATAGTGTCACTGTCTCCCTCTTCCCCTGTTACGTGGGTAACGAGCTTTGGTGAAGCCTGTCTAAGTGTGAAATATTTTGACAAAGAGCTGCCTGCCTGCTTGTCTCTGTCTGTCTGTCTGTCTGTCTGTCTGTCTGTCTGTCTGTCTGTCTGTCTGTCTGTCTGTCTGTCTGTCTGTCTGTCTGTCTGTCTGTCTGTCTGTCTGTCTGTCTGTCTGTCTGTCTGTCTGTCTGCCTGCCTGCCTGCCTGCCTGCCTGCGGAAGGAGCACTCTCACTCTTCATTCTCTGAGCTCCCTGACCCACAGCAATGACATCACGGATCAAAGACTGTGCCTAAAGGTCACAAAGGTCAAGGCCCTTGTGGGATTGACTGAAAGGCAATGAAGTTCGTGATACAAACGGAAGATTCAGAAACTTGAATTCATCTTATTTTTGCTTGTCCAATTATTCTCTTTCAAAGACCACCTTTACACTCTATAGTTCATAAGATTATGATTTACTAATAGAAATCTTCAACCCGATCTTCAACCTGATATCAACCGATTTTCAACCCGATATCAACCGATCTTCAACCTGATATCAACCGATTTTCAACCCGATATCAACCGATCTTCAACCCGATATCAACCGATCTTCAACCCGATATCAACCGATCTTCAACCTGATATCAACCGATCTTCAACCCGATATCAACCGATCTTCAACCTGATATCAACCGATCTTTAACCTGATAGCGCTCATACATACAACTCCTTAAGCCACGTTGCCTGTAACTCAAAGCGGTGGCGACTGACAGGTACACGTCTCCAACATACTCAACTGCTCCACGACCACCAACACAGACCAGGGTTAGGACCTGTTTACCAAAAACTAACTGTAATCAGTTTCAGTTACCAGCTAAAATATTGTTTTTCTCCCCCAATACAAGCCAAGAGGTCGAAGGAATTGTCCTTAGAGCTCAGAGGCATAGATTTGGAGAAGGGTACCAAACAATTTATGCAGCATTGAAGGTCCCCACGAACACAGTGGCCATTATTCTTAAATGGAAGAGGTTTGGAACCACCAAGACTCTTCCTAGAGCTGGCCGCCCGGACAAACTGAGCAATTGGGGGAGAAGGGCGATGGTCACTCTGACAGAGCTCCAGAGTTCCTCTGTGGAGATGGGAGAACCTTCCAGAAGGACAACAATTTCTGAAGCACTCCACCAATCAGGACTTTATGGTAGAGTGGCCAGATGGAAGCCACTCCTCAGTAAAAGGCACATGACAGCCCACTTGGACTTTGCCAAAAGGCCACTAAAGGACTCTCAGACCATGAGAAACAAGATTCTCTGGTCTGATGAAACCGAAATTGAACTCTTGCATCATCCCTACGGTGAAGCAGGGTGGTGTTAGCATCAGGGGCAGGGGCTAGGAGACTAGTCAGGATCGAGGGAAAGATGAACTGAGAAAAGTACAGAGAGATCCTTGGTGAAAACCTGCTCCAGAGCGCTCAGGACCTCAGACTGGGGTGAAGATTCATCTTCCAGCAGGACAACGACCCTAAGCACACAGCCAAGACAACTCGGCTTCGGGACAAGAATCTGAATGTCCTTGAGTGGCCCAGCCATAGCCCGGACTTGAACCTGCTCAGACTTGAACCTGTGCAGCGACGCTCCCCATTCAGACTGACAGAGCTTGAGAAGATTTGCAGAGAAGGATGGGAGAAACTCCCCAAAAACAGATGTGCTGACCTTGTAGCATCATACTCAAGAAGAGTCGAGGCTGTAATCGCTGTCAAAGGTGCTTCAACAAAGTAAAGGGTCCGATTTTTTTTTTTTGGGGGGGGGGGAATTTTACCCCTTTTTCTCCCCAATTTCTATCCAATTGTTTTAGTAGCTACTATCTTGTCTCATCGCTACAACTCCCGTACGGGCTCGGGAGAGACGAAGGTTGAAAGTCATGCGTCCTCCGATACACAACCCAACCAAGCCGCACTGCTTCTTAACACAGCGTGCATCCAACCCGGAAGCCAGCCGCACCAATGTGTCGGAGGAAACACCGTGCACCTGGCAACCTTGGTTAGCGTGCAATGCGCCCGGCCCGCCACAGGAGTCCCTAGTGCGCGATGAGACAAGGATTTCCCCACCGGCCTAACCCTCCCTAACCCAGACGACGCTAGGCCAATTGTGCGTCGCCCCACGGACCTCCCGGTCGCGGACGGTTACCACAGAGCCTGGGCACGAACCCAGAGTCTCTGGTGGCACAGCTGGCGCTGCAGTACAGTGCCCTTAACCACTGCGCCACCCTGGAGGCTGTGGGTCTGAATACTTATATAAATGTGATATTTCAGGTTTATTTTTTATATATTTGCAAAAATGTGTAAAAACTAGTTTTTGCTTTGTCATTATGGGGTATTTTCTGTCGATTGTTGAGGCCCAAAATGTTTTATAAGGCTGTAACCTAACAACAAAGTCAAGGGGTCTGAATACTTTCCGAATGCTCTGTAGCAAGTTGATGGTTATGAAGTAAAATGGTTTCATATATCTTCTTTAGTCTCTGAATGGGTAAATCCACAGTAAGTCAATAGGGCTAACTGGCTAGCTAGCTACCCACAAAGAATTGATAGCTTCAACACAAAAAAATCTCATTTTTACAGTATATAATTTTTGTATCATTATAGAAAATGATCAAGGTCCAGACGTCAGTGTTCTCATATGTAGTTACGGCCATGGAAACTAGTACCTGTAACAGATAATATTTGGTAAGTAACCTACCCAACCCTGCCCACGGGCCACCACGCAGACAGACACATTTTTACCTTTTACCACAGGAATCTGTCCACTGATGGGAGGGAGAGAAGGAGGAGCTGGAGCAGCCAATGATGCCCAGAGGGAGTAAAGATGACTAACATCCCTCAGCCTGGGTACGTCCCAAATGGAACCCCGAGTACCCTATGGGCTGTGGTCAACAGGGGTGCACTATGTAGGGCAAATAGAGCCATTTGGAACAAAACCTTTTTCTCCTCTTAAACTGCTTGTTTAAAGCTGCTTCTGACTAATAGCTAGAGGGGGAGGTATTGAATAACAGAACCCTTGCTATTGCCTGTCCTCGAAATAATACCAACACCCGCTGATATCCTGGTAATAATACTACACCCGCTGATATCCTGGTAATAATACTACAACCGCTGATATCCTGGTAATAATACTACACCTGCTGATATCCTGGTAATAATACTACACCTGCTGATATCCTGGTAATAATACTACACCTGTTGATATCCTGGTAATAATACTACAACCGCTAATATCCTGGTAATAATACTGGACCTGCTGATATCCTGGTAATGATACTACACCTGCTGATATCCTGGTAATAATACTGGACCTGCTGATATCCTGGTAATGATATTGGCCTCGCTGATATCCTGGTAATAATACTACACCTGCTGATATCCTGGTAATAATACTACACCCGCTGATATCCTGGTAATAATACTACACCTGCTGATATCCTGGTAATAATACTGGACCCGCAGATATCCTGGTAATAATACTGGACCTGCTGATATCCTGGTAATAATACTACACCTGCTGATATCCTGGTAATAATACTACACCTGCTGATATCCTGACAATAATACTACACCTGCTGATATCCTGGTAATAATACTACACCTGCTGATATCCTGGTAATAATACTACACCTGCTGATATCCTGGTAATAATACTACACCTGCTGATATCCTGGTAATAATACTACACCTGCTGATATCCTGGTAATATACTACACCTGCTGATATCCTGGTAATAATACTACACCTGCTGATATCCTGGTAATATACTGGACCTGCTGATATCCTGGTAATAATACTACACCTGCTGATATCCTGGTAATAATACTACACCTGCTGATATCCTGGTAATAATACTACAACCTGCTGATATCCTGGTAATAATACTGGACCTGCTGATATCCTGGTAATAATACTACACCTGCTGATATCCTGGTAATAATACTACACCTGCTGATATCCTGGTAATAATACTGGAACTGCTGATATCCTGGTAATAATACTACACCTGCTGATATCCTGGTAATAATACCAACACCTGCTGATATCCTGGTAATAATACTACACCCGCTGATATCCTGGTAATAATACTACACCTGCTGATATCCTGGTAATAATACTACACCTGCTGATATCCTGGTAATAATGCTACACCTGCTGATATCCTGGTAATAATACTACAACCTGCTGATATCCTGGTAATAATACCAGCACCTGCTGATATCCTGGTAATAATACTACACCTGCTGATATCCTGGTAATAATACTACACCTGCTGATATCCTGGTAATAATACTACACCTGCTGATATCCTGGTAATAATACTACACCTGCTGATATCCTGGTAATAGTACTACACCTGCTGATATCCTGGTAATAATACTACACCTGCTGATATCCTGGTAATAATACTACACCCGCTGATATCCTGGTAATAATACTACAACCGCTGATATCCTGGTAATAATACTACACCTGCTGATATCCTGGTAATAATACTACACCTGCTGATATCCTGGTAATAATACTGGACCTGCTGATGTCCTGGTAATAATACTACACCTGCTGATATCCTGGTAATAATACCAACACCTGCTGATATCCTGGTAATAATACTACACCTGCTGATATCCTGGTAATAATACTGGACCCGCAGATATCCTGGTAATAATACTGGACCTGCTGATATCCTGGTAATAATACTACACCTGCTGATATCCTGGTAATAATACTACACCTGCTGATATCCTGGTAATAATACTACACCTGCTGATATCCTGGTAATAATACTACACCTGCTGATATCCTGGTAATAATACTACACCCAGTGATATCCTGGTAATAATACTACACCTGCTGATATCCTGGTATAATACTACACCCAGTGATATCCTGGTAATAATACTACACCTGCTGATATCCTGGTAATAATACTACACCCAGTGATATCCTGGTAATAATACTACACCTGCTGATATCCTGGTATAATACTACACCCAGTGATATCCTGGTAATAATACTACACCCAGTTATGTTCTGGTAATAATACTACACCTGCTGATACCATGGTAATAATACTACACCCAGTGATGTTCTGGTAATAATACTACACCTGCTGATATCCTGGTAATAATACTGGACCTGCTGATATCCTGGTAATAATACTACACCTGCTGATATCCTGGTAATAATACTACACCCAGTGATGTTCTGGTAATAATACTACACCTGCTGATATCCTGGTAATAATACTACACCCAGTGATATCCTGGTAATAATACTACACCCAGTGATGTTCTGGTAATAATACTACACCTCCTGATATCCTGGTAATAATACTACACCCAGTGATATCCTGGTAATAATACTACACCCAGTGATATCCTGGTAATAATACTACACACAGTGATATCCTGGTAATAATACTACACCCAGTGATGTTCTGGTAATAATACTACACCTGCTGATATCCTGGTAATAATACTACACCTGCTGATATCCTGGTAATAATACTACACCCAGTGATATCCTGGTAATAATACTACACCCAGTGATATCCTGGTAATAATACTACACCTGCTGATATCCTGGTAATAATACTACACCTGCTGATATCCTGGTAATAATACTACACCCAGTGATGTTCTGGTAATAATACTACACCTGCTGATATCCTGGTAATAATACTACACCCAGTGATATCCTGGTAATAATACTACACCCAGTGATATCCTGGTAATAATACTACACCTGCTGATATCCTGGTAATAATACTACACCCAGTGATATCCTGGTAATAATACTACACCTGCTGATATCCTGGTAATAATACTACACCCTGCTGATATCCTGGTAATAATACTACACCCAGTGATATCCTGGTAATAATACTACACCCAGTGATATCCTGGTAATAATACTACACCTGCTGATGTTCTGGTAATAATACTACACCTGCTGATATCCTGGTAATAATACTACACCCAGTGATATCCTGGTAATAATACTACACCCAGTGATGTTCTGGTAATAATACTACACCTGCTGATATCCTGGTAATAATACTACACCCAGTGATGTTCTGGTAATAATACTACACCTGCTGATATCCTGGTAATAATACTACACCCAGTGATATCCTGGTAATAATACTACACCCAGTGATATCCTGGTAATAATACTACACCCAGTGATATCCTGGTAATAATACTACACCCAGTGATGTTCTGGTTGTCACAACCTGACCTTAGAGATCCGTTTTATTCTCTTGGTTGGGTCAGGGTGTGACTCGGGTGGGAAAGTCTATGTTTCTATTTCTTTGTTTTTGGCCGTGTGTGTGTGGTTCCCAATCAGAGGCAGATGTCTATCGTTGTCTCTGATTGGGGATCACATGTCAACTGTCATTTTCCTTTTGGGTTTTGTTGTGTCTTGTTTTCTGTTTCGTGTCTGTACCTGACGGAACTGTGCGCTTTCGTTTTCACTTTGGTTATTTTGTTTGAGTGTTTTTTTTTAAATAAAAATCATGACCACTTTCCATGCTGCGCTTTGGTCCACTCTTCCTTATACCAACGAGAGCCGTAACAATGATAATAATACTAACACGCGATGTTGTTCTTAGTGTATAAGTACAGGATTCTTGGCCGAGTGCAGCTGGCTGATGGTGAGGTCTTCACTGGGCTGGGTGCAGCTAGCTGATGGTGAGGCCTTCACTGGGCTGGGTGCAGCTGGCTGATGGTGAGGCCTTCACTGGGCTGGGTGCAGCTGGCTGATGGTGAGGTCTTCACTGGGCTGGGTGCAGCTGGCTGATGGTGAGGCCTTCACTGGGCTGGGTGCAGCTGGCTGATGGTGAGGCCTTCACTGGGCTGGGTGCAGCTGGCTGATGGTGAGGCCTTCACTGGGCTGGGTGCAGCTGGCTGATGGTGAGGCCTTCACTGGGCTGGGTGCAGCTGGCTTTTCTTGAGCAGGAAGGATGCCACCACCTGGCATCCCTCAGTGCCACACAGTGAAACAAGCAGCTGTGTCTGGCCCAACTCTTTCTCCACACCACTTCATTTCTACATTGCCAAGTTTGTTGTTTTCACTAGACTGTCAAGACAGGCAGGGATCTCCTCTGAGTTATCCTTAAAACACAGTGCTCTAACTTACTGTAGCAGTGGAAAACATGTTTCTCTTGAATTACTTTATTGTGAGGATGAGAGTACATGGTCATCTTCCCTTTAAAAAACATTTGAAAGACTTAAAAACATGGTCCAGTTTCTGTTTCTAAAGATGTCCTCTCTGAATCTTTGCAATGCGGCAGGGTAAATAATTAGAGAAATTGGTTTCCACGTTGAAGGAATCTTAGAGTTTAAAGGTGAATGTTTGGTGTTTAACGTGTGAACTACATGCAGTGGAAGTCCTCTCGCTTCAGCTTGTTTTAATGCCCAACATTTGACGCACTCGACGACACAAGAAACTTACTGCAGTAACTACAAAGAGAGACAGAGAGAGAAGGACAGAGAGAGAGAGAGAGAGAGAGAGGGACAGAGAGAGAGAGAGAGAGAGAGAGGGGGACAGAGAGAGAGAGGGACAGAGAGAGAGAGAGACAGAGAGAGAGAGGGACAGAGAGAGAGACAGAGAGGGACAGAGAGACAGAGAGAGAGAGAGAGAGAGAGAGAGAGAGGGACAGAGAGAGAGAGAGGTACAGAGAGAGAGAGAGAGGTACAGAGAGAGAGAGAGAGAGGGACAGAGAGAGAGAGGGACAGAGAGAGAGAGAGACAGAGAGAGAGAGAGAGAGAGAGAGAGAGAGAGAGAGAGGGGGCGGGGGACAGAGAGGGACAGAGAGACAGAGAGAGAGAGAGAGACAGAGAGAGAGAGGGACAGAGAGAGAGAGAGGGACAGAGAGAGAGAGAGGGACAGAGAGAGAGAGGGACAGAGAGAGAGAGAGGGACAGAGAGACAGAGAGAGAGAGGGACAGAGAGAGAGAGAGAGAGAGACAGAGAGAGAGAGGGGGCGGGGGACAGAGAGGGACAGAGAGAGAGGGACAGAGAGAGAGGGACAGAGAGAGAGAGAGACAGAGAGAGGGACAGAGACAGAGGGACAGAGAGAGAGAGGGACAGAGAGAGAGAGAAAGACAGAGAGAGGGACAGAGAGGGACAGAGAGAGAGAGATGGAGACAGAGAAAGACATGACTAAGAGTAGCCGGAGGGTGTGATACTAGCGGCGCCATGGTCCTCCTAGGGGAGATTACATGTACAGTATGTAAGCTGCATGCCTCGAGGGCACCTGCTAAGGATTTTAGAATAAGGAATTCCTTGCATTCATGTTTTCTCCTCTCAGCAGTGACCCCAGAGTTCACACACAATCATTTCAGAGGTGCAGAAGTAGGGCTTGATTACTTGTTTCCAGCTCTCTCCGCTGATGTAACAGTCTAGCTCCTCATCACTCCTGCATTCCACAAACACATGGAGGGGATTTGGAAAATAACAGCTTGACAGCTGATGCTAACTTGATGATATTTGGAGCCATGAGATGTAGGTGAACTGTGCTTAAATGGCAGTAAACAGTGGTAGTGCATTTTAATTGGCTATAAACAGTGGTAGTGCATTTTAATTGGCTATAAACAGTGGTAGTGCATTTTAATTGGCTATAAACAGTGGTAGTGCATTTTAATTGGCTATAAGCAGTGGTAGTGCATTTTAATTGGCTATAAGCAGTGGTAGTGCAGTTTCATCTTATCTGTCTGTAAGCAGTAGTATTGCAGTTTCAGTTTATACGGCTATATGGTAGTGGTAGTTCAGTTTATACGGCTATAACTAGTGGTAGTTCAGTTTATACGGCTATAACTAGTGGTAGTTCAGTTTATACGGCTATAACTAGTGGTAGTTCAGTTTATATGGCTATAACTAGTGTTAGTTCAGTTTATATGGCTATAACTAGTGGTAGTTCAGTTTATACGGCTATAACTAGTGTTAGTTCAGTTTATATGGCTATAACTAGTGGTAGTTCAGTTTATATGGCTATAACTAGTGGTAGTTCAGTTTATATGGCTATAACTAGTGGTAGTTCAGTTTATATGGCTATAACTAGTGGTAGTTTCAGTTTTATACGGCTATAACTAGTGGTAGTTCAGTTTATACGGCTATAACTAGTGGTAGTTCAGTTTATACGGCTATAACTAGTGGTAGTTCAGTTTATACGGCTATAACTAGTGGTAGTTCAGTTTATACGGCTATAACTAGTGGTAGTTCAGTTTATACGGCTATAACTAGTGGTAGTTCAGTTTATACGGCTATAACTAGTGGTAGTTCAGTTTATACGGCTATAACTAGTGGTAGTTTCAGTTTATATGGCTATAACTAGTGGTAGTTCAGTTTATACGGCTATAACTAGTGGTAGTTTCAGTTTATATGGCTATAACTAGTGGTAGTTTCAGTTTATACGGCTATAACTAGTGGTAGTTTCAGTTTATACGGCTATAACTAGTGGTAGTTTCAGTTTATATGGCTATAACTAGTGGTAGTTCAGTTTATACGGCTATAACTAGTGTTAGTTCAGTTTATATGGCTATAACTAGTGGTAGTTTCAGTTTATATGGCTATAACTAGTGTTAGTTCAGTTTATATGGCTATAACTAGTGGTAGTTCAGTTTATACGGCTATAACTAGTGGTAGTTCAGTTTATACGGCTATAACTAGTGTTAGTTCAGTTTATATGGCTATAACTAGTGGTAGTTCAGTTTATATGGCTATAACTAGTGGTAGTTCAGTTTATATGGCTATAACTAGTGGTAGTTTCAGTTTATATGGCTATAACTAGTGTTAGTTCAGTTTATATGGCTATAACTAGTGGTAGTTTCAGTTTATATGGCTATAACTAGTGGTAGTTTCAGTTTATACGGCTATAACTAGTGGTAGTTCAGTTTATATGGCTATAACTAGTGGTAGTTCAGTTTATATGGCTATAACTAGTGGTAGTTCAGTTTATATGGCTATAACTAGTGGTATTACAGTTTATATGGCTATAACTAGTGGTATTACAGTTTATATGGCTATAACTAGTGGTAGTTTCAGTTTATATGGCTATAACTAGTGGTAGTTCAGTTTATATGGCTATAACTAGTGGTAGTTTCAGTTTATATGGCTATAACTAGTGGTATTACAGTTTATATGGCTATAACTAGTGGTAGTTCAGTTTATATGGCTATAACTAGTGGTAGTTCAGTTTATATGGCTATAACTAGTGGTAGTTTCAGTTTATATGGCTATAACTAGTGGTATTACAGTTTATATGGCTATAACTAGTGGTAGTTCAGTTTATATGGCTATAACTAGTGGTAGTTCAGTTTATATGGCTATAACTAGTGGTATTACAGTTTATATGGCTATAACTAGTGGTATTACAGTTTATATGGCTATAACTAGTGGTATTACAGTTTATATGGCTATAACTAGTGTTAGTTCAGTTTATATGGCTATAACTAGTGGTAGTTCAGTTTATACGGCTATAACTAGTGGTAGTTCAGTTTATATGGCTATAACTAGTGGTAGTTCAGTTTATATGGCTATAACTAGTGTTAGTTCAGTTTATACGGCTATAACTAGTGTTAGTTCAGTTTATACGGCTATAACTAGTGTTAGTTCAGTTTATATGGCTATAACTAGTGGTAGTTCAGTTTATATGGCTATAACTAGTGGTAGTTCAGTTTATATGGCTATAACTAGTGGTAGTTCAGTTTATACGGCTATAACTAGTGGTAGTTCAGTTTATACGGCTATAACTAGTGTTAGTTCAGTTTATATGGCTATTAAGCAGTGGTAGTGTAGTTTATATGGCTATTAGCAGTGGGATTGTAGTTTCTTCATAGGCTCTCATATGTTTTATGCCATGAAACACAATAGCAATAATCCTGATTGACACATTTAAATTTCCTTGAAATCAAAACCAAATGTTTTATTTGGTCAAAGCACGTTTAATGTCAACAGGATATTGAAACGTTAGTATACCATTGCCGTGAGCGCAAAATATCACAATCAGAACTCATTTAAATGTAACTAGAGTCTCAGAGATGTAGTTACGTGTACATTCCTGTGCTTCTGGGAACAATGTCCTAAGGTTTCTCAAATGGTTTGCTATGTTCTTCTTCTTTCTCACTCTTTCTCTCGCTCTTTCTCTTTCTTTTACCTCTCTCTTTTTAAAACTACAGTCATACATTTGAGAACCTACATTTTCCAGACTTCTTATGGCATATGGCTCACCTCACGGTGCATATTTGGCTGATCAGATCATCCTTTGATTTCTGGTCAGAATGGTCAGAACCCACACTAGGACTCTACCCACACTAGGACTCTACCCACACTAGGACTCTACCCACACGAGGACTCTACCCACACTAGGACTCTACCCACACTAGGACTCTACCCACACGAGGACTCTACCCACACTAGGACTCTACCCACACTAGGACTCTACCCACACTAGGACTCTACCCACACTAGGACTCTACCCACACTAGGACTCTACCCACACGAGGACTCTACCCACACTAGGACTCTACCCACACTAAGACTCTACCAACACTAGGACTCTACCCACATGAGGACTCTACCCACACTAGGACTCTACCCACACTAAGACTCTACCCACACTAAGACTCTACCAACACTAGGACTCTACCCACACTAGGACTCTACCCACACTAAGACTCTACCCACACTAGGACTCTACCTACACTAGGACTCTACCCACTCTAGGACTCTAACCACACTAGGACTCTACCCACACTAGGACTTTACCCACACTAGGACTTTACCCACACTAGGACTCTACCCACACTAGGGCTCTACACACTCTAGGACTCTACCCACACTAGGACTCTACCCACACTAAGACTCTACCAACACTAGGACTCTACCCACACTAGGACTCTACCCACACTAAGACTCTACCCACTCTAGGACTCTACCCACACTAGGACTCTATCCACACTAGGACTCTACCCACACTAGGACTCTACCCACACTAAGACTCTACCCACACTAAGACTCTACCCACACTAAGACTCTACCCACACTAGGACTCTACCCACTCTAGGACTCTACCCACACTAGGACTCTACCCACACTAGGACTCTACCCATACTAGGACTTTAACCACACTAGGCTGCTACCCATATAGGGCTTTACCCTCTACCCACACTAAGGATCTACCCACACTAGGACTCTACCCACACTAAGACTCTACCCACACTAGGACTCTACCCACTCTAGGACTCTACCCACACTAGGACTCTACCCACACTAGGACTCTACCCATACTAGGACTTTAACCACACTAGGCTGCTACCCATATAGGGCTTTACCCTCTACCCACACTAAGACTCTACCCACACTAGGACTATACCCTCTACCCATACTAGGTCGCTACCCATACTAGGTCGCTACCCATACCTAGGGCTTAACCCATACAAGGACTCTACCCATAGTAAGGCTCTTGTCAAAATGAGTGCACTAGATAGGGAATAGGTTACCATTTGGGACGCACCCGTGGCGTGGTGTGAGACTGCAGGAGTTGTGTATGTGTGTGTGTGTGTGTGTGTGTGTGTGTGTGTGTGTGTGTGTGTGTGTGTGTGTGTGTGTGTGTGTGTGTGAGAGAGAGAGAGAGAGAGAGAGAGAGAGAGAGAGAGGGAGGAGGGTGTGACGGGAGAGCCCCCACCTGGAAGTACTTGTCAGGGGTCAAGGGTCAATGCTATTGAACTGGAGTGACAACATCCATACATAAACAAGCAGACTCTACCCACACTAGAACTCTACCCACACTAGGACTCTACCCACACTAGGACTCTATCCACACTAGGACTCTACCCACACTAGGACTCTACCCACACTAGGACTCTACCCATACTAGGACTCTACCCACACTAGGACTCTACCCACACTAGGACTCTACCCACACTAGGACTCTATCCACACTAGGACTCTACCCACACTAGGACTCGACCCACACTAGGACTTTAACCACACTAGGACTCTACCCATACTAGGACTTTAACCACACTAGGACTCTACCCATACTAGGACTCTACCCACACTAGGACTCTACCCACACTAGGACTCTACCCACACTAGGACTCTATCCACACTAGGACTCTACCCACACTAGGACTCGACACACACTAGGACTTTAACCACACTAGGACTCTACCCACACTAGGACTTTAACCACACTAGGACTCTACCCACACTAGGACTTTAACCACACTAGGCTGCTACCATATAGGGCTTTACCCTCTACCCACACTAAGGATCTACCCACACTAGGACTTTACCCTCTACCCACACTAAGACTCTACCCACACTAGGGCTTTACCCTCTACACACACAAAGACTCTACCCACACCATGACTTTACCCTCTACCCATACTAGGTCGCTACCCATACTAGGGCTTAACCCATACAAGGACTCAACCCATAGTAGGGCTCTTGTCAAAATGAGTGCACTAGATAGGGAATAGGTTACCATTTGGGACGCACCCGTGGCGTGGTGTGAGACTGCAGGAGTTGTGTATGTGTGTGTGTGTGTGTGTGTGTGTGTGTGAGTGAGAGAGAGAGAGAGAGAGAGAGAGAGAGAGAGAGAGAGAGAGAGAGAGAGAGAGAGAGGAGGGTGTGACGGGAGAGCCCCCACCTGGAAGTACTTGTCAGGGGTCAAGGGTCAATGCTATTGAACTGGAGTGACAACATCCATACATAAACAAGCAGACACCAATCAGTGTAAGAAGAGAGAGGTTTGGTTTCCGTGCGCCCCCCCCCCACCCCTCCCACTCTTTTAGTTCCAGTCTAAGAATTTTCTTTGATGCTATTACATTGTTGTTACACAGGTATTACACCATAATGCAACCCTCATGTGTATATTAATTGTGAAAATGTGTATCACGTGTAACCAAGACTTGCAATGCATCATATTCGATGGGATCATCTTTAAAAATAAATAAAAAACTCTCTAGATATTGTCCAATTCCTCAGAATTTCTTAAAACAAATGCAACCATGCCAAGTAGCTGGATTAAAAAAGTTCAAAACCAAGGGAGAAGAAAATAAATTACATGGATCATGCCTCGGACAAAAAAAAAAAAAAATATGTTTCAATTACAGGTCAAACCTGGTCTGCATCCCAAATAATATAATAATAATTATATATGCCATTTAGCAAACACTTTTATCCAAAGCAATTTACAGTCATGCATGCATGGATTTGACATATGAGTGGTCCTAAATGACACCCACATAGTATGGACCCTGGTCAAACCCTAGTGCACTATGTTGGTCATAGGGTGCTAATTGGTACCCTTTTCTTCCCTGGACATGTCCTTGAAAGTGCTGCATTCGTTCCAAGTAAACAGAATTCCTGTACACAATGATAGGAAACATTAAAACGCACTAACATCATGCATTATTATCCAGTCCAGTCCAGGATCAAAATCACGTAGAAACTGGTTCTGTCCCATACAGCTCCCTATTCCCTACATACTGCACTACTTTTAACTAGAGTAATATAAGCCCTGGTCAAAAGTAGTGCACTACATAGGGAATATGAAGCCATTTGGGATGCAGATTGGAAGTCATCCACAGAGGTTGTTCCCCTCCACAGCGACAGAGTAGAATAGGTGTCACACTGTTTCTTCGTAGGACTGATGAGTCAACCTTTTGGATCAGCAATATGTATTTCCTCCACAGTTTTCAAGGTCCAGAAAGGCACATTAGCAGGCTAGTCCTAATCGTGTTTATTTTAGCAGGTTGTTTCGACGTTAACGGACAGGCCTACCATTGGAAAATATGGTCTTCTAAATGCCCTGTTTGTTGTGGATCATCACTCTCCCAAGTCGTCCTACAATTTACGTGGCCATCAATATGTTCACACATTCAGGCAAACTTACCGTGATCTCTGCCTCCTCTCCACTCCGAGCAGCCTCGTGCAACTAGAATCAAGACCGCTTAAATAGAATGCGTTTTTGATTGTTTGAGGGACAGGGTGAAACAAACCTCTGAAAGTGACCCAAACGACAGCTCTCATTATTGTTCCCACTCTTTTTGTAGTTATCATTGTAGTGTGAACGCTCCTGTTCACGTGAATTATAACTTTTTCCAAATTTGAATTTGAATCTTTATAGTTATTGTCCTTTGTGTGGATGGCCTTTTTAGTCGTTGTTTGTTTACATTATAGTGTATAGTGAGGATGCAAACTGTATACTAAAGAGTCCATGATTAACAGCCTAGACATAAACAAAACACACAACATGTGATTTCCAATTGTCCGAAATGCACAACACTTTTCCCTTTCCAAATGTGTATTATTTAAGAGTCCATGATACACCGAGTGTCAGCTACTCTACAGCTAATTAAACACACAAACATAATCTCCACGAGATCAGCAACAACAACCGAATGCACTTCACAATCACTTTCCAAACAATGAGATGACCTGTCCATATCCATCTTATCAAAGCAACAGTGTTTGTTTTTACTGATAACACCTTTCCACGGTCTTAAGAATGCTCTTCACATTCTGTTTCCCTCCAACAAAAACACAAAAAACAACAAAGATATTAGATAATCACCGAAACGAAGACAAGATGAACTGCGTGTAAAGTTTACAGAACGTTTTTGAAATATCGTCATGACGCATGATGGTGCGGTTAGCCTAAATCAAAAGTAGTATAAGGGTCAACGTGGCTATGATGGCTTGGCCCTCTATAGAATAAGAGTACATATTGATTCAAGGTCACCAGAACTTCTCAGCAGATCAGGTCTCTTATTTTGTCTATTCAGCGCTCTCTGCTCACAACATCCCCGCGGGGGGGGGGGGGGGTTCGCGCTCTTCGTGTCTCTGCTTATCGAGGAATGCCAGACATTCCACAGTGCCACTGTGTGTGTGTGTGTGTGTGTGTGTGCGTGTGTGCGTGTGTGTGCGTGTGTGTGCTTGTGTGTGTGTGATGTGCGTGACTCTGTGCGTGTGTGTGTGTGTGTGTGTGTGTGTGTGTGTGTGTGTGTGTGTGTGTGTGTGTGTGTGTGTGTGTGTGTGTGTGTGTGTGTGTGTGTGTGTGTGTGTGTGTGTGTGTGTGTGTGCGTGTGTGTGCGTGTGTGTGTGTCATGTGCGTGTGTGTCATGTGCGTGAGTCTGTGTGCGCGCGCGTGTGTGTGTGTGTCAATCTCTGTATGCATACTCTAATCTGAGCGTAGACATGAAAATAACATGTGAATTCACCTCTTCGGAATTCCAAACACTTGTAGCTCCACGAGCCAAAACAAGAGGATGGTTTCCTGTTTTGTTCTTTGGCCTTTATAAAAGGAGCACCCGTCCAAAGCCAGCCTCTCCTCCCAGCGGTGTAAAGTACTTCAAGTAAAAAAACACTATAAAGTACTACTTAAGTAGATTTTTGTTACATTACTTTACTATTTATATTTTGGACAACTTTTACTTCACTACATTCCTAAAGAAAATGATGTACTTTTTACTCTGTACATTTTCCCTGACATCCAAAAGTACTCGTTACATTTTGAATGCTTAGCAGGACAGGAAGATGCTCAAATTCACACACTTATCAAGAGAACATCCCTGGCCATCTCTACTGCCTCTGATCTGGCGCACTCACTAAACACAAATGCTTCGGTTGTAAATGAGTGTTGAAGTGTGCCCCTAGCTTTCCTTAAATAAGTTTTTAAAAAACAAGAAAATAGTTTGTCTGGTTCACTTAATATAAGGAGTGTTAAATGATTTATACTTTTTATTTTGATACTTAAGTATATTTACTTTAGATACTTAAGTATATTAAAAAACAATTCATTTACTTTAAATTACTTTTATACTCAAGTAGTGCAATATTTGACTGAATGACTTTCACTTGAGTAATTTTCTATTAAGGTATATTTACTTTTAATAAAGTATGACAGTGTGATATTTTTTCCACCACTGCCTCCTCCACCCCCCCCCCCCCCCCCCCCTCCCCCGCACACCTTCCACAACATTCTCATGTTATTCAAAAGTGTGGCAAATTAAAATCTAAAAAGCATTTAACCTGTATCCCAAATGTAACCATGTTCAATATTTGGTGCACTGCTTTTAACCAGGGGCCTATGGAAAAAGGGTGCAATTAGGAACGGTTATTTTTTAACTCTCCATCATCATTTTCCATTTCAGCCTGTTCTATTGACCAGCTTGGTTCCTTCATTTTGGCTGGCTATGATACATTGTTCTTTTTTTCTAGTTTAAACCTTTATTTAACTAGGCAAGTCAGTTAAGAACAAATCCTTATTTTCAATGACAGTCAATACCTTGTCAGCTCGGGGATTTGAACTTGCAACCTTTCGGTTACTAGTCAGTTAAGAACAAATCCTTATTTTCAATGACAGTCAATACCTTGTCAGCTCGGGGATTTGAACTTGCAACCTTTCGGTTACTAGTCAGTTAAGAACAAATCCTTATTTTCAATGACAGTCAATACCTTGTCAGCTCGGGGATTTGAACTTGCAACCTTTCGGTTACTAGTCAGTTAAGAACAAATCCTTATTTTCAATGACAGTCAATACCTTGTCAGCTCGGGGATTTGAACTTGCAACCTTTCGGTTACTAGTCAGTTAAGAACAAATCCTTATTTTCAATGACAGTCAATACCTTGTCAGCTCGGGGATTTGAACTTGCAACCTTTCGGTTACTAGTCAGTTAAGAACAAATCCTTATTTTCAATGACAGTCAATACCTTGTCAGCTCGGGGATTTGAACTTGCAACCTTTCGGTTACTAGTCAGTTAAGAACAAATCCTTATTTTCAATGACAGTCAATACCTTGTCAGCTCGGGGATTTGAACTTGCAACCTTTCGGTTACTAGTCAGTTAAGAACAAATCCTTATTTTCAATGACAGTCAATACCTTGTCAGCTCAGGGATTTGAACTTGCAACCTTTCGGTTACTAGTCAGTTAAGAACAAATCCTTATTTTCAATGACAGTCAATACCTTGTCAGCTCGGGGATTTGAACTTGCAACCTTTCGGTTACTAGTCTAATGGCAGGGTAGCCACTAGGCTACCCTGCCGCCCCAGAAGTTTACCTTCTATTGGTAACTATTTCATTAACATACTGCCCAGTTGACCTGTTTCATTAACGTACTGCCCAGTTGACCTGTTTCATTAACGTACTGCCCAGTTGACCTGTTTCATTAACATACTGCCCAGTTGACCTGTTTCATTAATGTACTGCCTAGTTGACCTGTTTCATTAACGTACTGCCCAGTTGACCTGTTTCATTAACATACTGCCCAGTTTACCTGTTTCATTAACGTACTGCCCAGTTTACCTGTTTCATTAACGTACTGCCCAGTTTACCTGTTTCATTAACGTACTGCCCAGTTTACCTGAACCATTAACATACAGCCCAGTTGACCTGTTTCATTAACATACTGCCCAGTTTACCTGTTTCATTAACGTACTGCCCAGTTGACCTGTTTCATTAACGTACTGCCCAGTTTACCTGAACCATTAACATACAGCCCAGTTGACCTGTTTCATTAACATACTGCCCAGTTGACCTGTTTCATTAATGTACTGCACAGTTTCATCCGCTTGACATATTCCCAAGGTATCTACTTGTTAGTATAATTCCCTGTTGATTCAGTGGTCACTGAGGAGCAGTGGGATTTGTTCAACTCTAGGAGGAGGCAATTAACCTAAGTGGATGTAACGGTTTTCCTCCTCTTCTGAGGAGGAGTATGAAGGATCGGACCAATATGCAGCGTGGTAAGTGTCCGTCATTTTATTCAATAGCACTAAACACTAAAATACAAAGTAACAAAAAGAATAACCGAAACAGTTCCGTCTGATAACTAAAACAAACACAGAAAACAACTACCCACAACCCATAGTGGGAAAACAGGCTGCCTAAGTATGGTTCTCAATCAGAGACAACGATTGACAGCTGCCTCTGATTGGGAACCATACCAGGCCAAAACCAGAAATACAAAACATAGACTGCCCACCCCAACTGACGCCCTGACCAAACCAAAATAGAGACATAAAAAAGGAACTAAGGTCAAGATGTGACAGTGGTACAATATGCTACTTAATCATATTATCATGGTATGATTATATTCTAAAGCAAATAAAATGTCTCACTGCAGGTTGACACACACACACCATAGAATTCCTTACAATGGCACCGGCACTTTTTCTCCAGTAAAAAAAAAAAATGGAATGAGTATGAAGCATTCAAACATTTGGGGAAGTATTGCTTAAATAAACAATGGGAAGGGGGATGGGAGGATACGCCACAAAGAGGGGGGTCTTTTATTGCAAAGGTTGATTGTTCTCGAAGTTTAAACAATGTGCGCTCAGGCCATCGTGGACTGGCATTCTAATAACAAACAATCCTCCTTACACAACCTGGGTTGTTGGGAAGTGGAGGAGACTGGGGTTTAGCAGAGGAGACTGGGGTTTAGCAGAGGAGGCTGGGGTTTAGCGGAGGAGGCTGGTGATTAGTGGAGGAGGCTGGGGTTTAGCTGAGGAGGCTGGGGATTAGTGGAGGAGGCTGGGGTTTAGTGGAGGAGGCTGTGGTTTAGCGGAGGAGGCTGGGGTGTAGCGGAGGAGGCTGGGGTTTAGTGGAGGAGGCTGGGGTTTAGCGGAGGAGGCTGTGGTTTAGCCGAGGAGGCTGGGGTTTAGCTGGAGGAGGCTGGGGTTTAGCAGAGGAGGCTGGGGTTTAGCGGATGAGGCTGGGGTTTAGCAAAGGAGGCTGGGGTTTAGTGGAGGAGGATAGGTTTTAGCGAAGGAGGCTGAGGTTTAGCGGAGAAGGCTGGGGTTTAGTGGAGGAGGATAGGTTTTAGCGAAGGAGGCTGAGGTTTAGCGGAGGAGGCTAGGATTTAGTGGAGGAGGCTAGGGTTTATTGGAAGAGGCTGGGGTTTAGGGGAGGAGGCTAGGATTTAGTGGAGGAGGCTGTGGTTTAGAGGAGGAGGCTAGGATTTAGTGGAGGAGGCTGGGGTTTATTGGAGGAGGCTGGGGTTTAGGGGAGGAGGCTAGGATTTAGTGGAGGAGGCTGGGGTTTAGAGGAGGAGTCTAGGATTTAGTGGAGGAGGCTAGGGTTTATTGGAGGAGGCTGGGGTTTAGGGGAGGAGGCTAGGATTTAGTGGAGGAGGCTGGGGCTTAGAGGAGGAGGCTAGGATTTAGTGGAGGAGGCTGGGATTTAGTGGAGGAGGCTGGGGTTTAGAGGAGGAGGCTAGGATTTAGTGGAGGAGGCTAGGGTTTATTGGAGGAGGCTGGGGTTTAGCGTAGGAGGCTGGGTTTAGTGGAGGAGGCTGGGGGTTAGCTGGAGGAGGCTGGGGTTTAGCAGAGGAGGCTGGGGTTTAGCAGAGGAGGCTGGGGTTTAGCGGATGAGCCTGGGGTTTAGTGAAGGAGGCTGGGGTTTAGTGGAGGAGGATAGGTTTTAGCGAAGGAGGCTGAGGTTTAGCGGAGAAGGCTGGGGTTTAGTGGAGGAGGATAGGTTTTAGCGAAGGAGGCTGAGGTTTAGCGGAGAAGGCTGGGGTTTAGCGGATGAGCCTGGGGTTTAGTGAAGGAGGCTGGGGTTTAGTGGAGGAGGATAGGTTTTAGCGAAGGAGGCTGAGGTTTAGCGGAGGAGGCTAGGATTTAGTGGAGGAGGCTGGGGTTTAGAGGAGGAGTCTAGGATTTAGTGGAGGAGGCTAGGGTTTATTGGAGGAGGCTGGGGTTTAGGGGAGGAGGCTAGGATTTAGTGGAAGAGGCTGGGGCTTAGAGGAGGAGGCTAGGATTTAGTGGAGGAGGCTGGGATTTAGTGGAGGAGGCTGGGGTTTAGAGGAGGAGGCTAGGATTTAGTGGAGGAGGCTAGGGTTTATTGGAGGAGGCTAGGATTTAGTGGAGGAGGCTAGGGTTGACTAGTCCTATGGGTCTTGGACAAAACGAATGCACTAGAAAACAGGTTGCCATTTGTGACATAGCCTATCTGCCTGGGCGACATTGGATCCCAATAACAGGAACTCCACAGCAGCTCCTGCAACCCAGCAGATAGGAACCAACACTCAGGCTGTATGAGTCTTAGACCAGAGACTGTTCTTACTGTATGAGAGCTCTATAGGTTAGGATACTCTATGATTAGTTTATTTTCTCATGCATGGAGAATTTAAAGAGACAATCTGTAATTCTTTACTTTGCTAGAGGACTCCTGATATGTCCAGGAGTGATAAGTATATATTTTTGTCTTAATCTGTTTTTATCTAGTATTCTTTTTGCTAGCTAGGGCCATCTACTTTAAGTGCTACCTGTCTTCCCAGTAGCATACTTGGTGTGTGAACCGCTGTCTGCTCATAATTTACAGATGATTGTTGACACATCAATCAGGATTAAAGGTGCAGTGCAAATTGTGACTGATGTTGTTTTTGTAATCTGTGGCTGTATTGGAGGGGGAGGGGTTTATCCTCTCCTCTGCAATTAACAATTACTTCAGTCTCCCCTGTTTTCTCAGCAAGCAGCAGTGTCAGCGGCGGTCTTGTCGCCAAAACTAAGACGGTTCTGCTGAGTTGTTCTGCAGGACGGAAAGAGAGGAAGACTCCACTCTCTCACTTGACTCTCTTACCTAGTTATTTTCTGATGATCTCATCTAGCTCTTTTGTAACATTGGCTATCACTTCCTGAACATGTGAACTGTACCAACCAACCTATAAATAACGGTCAATTGAGCATTCTCGAACATATACAGTGGCTTGGAAAAGTAATCCCACCTTGGCATTTTTCCTATTTTGTTGTCTTACAACCTGGAATTCACACCCCCAAAGTCAATACTTTGTAGAGCTACCTTTTGCAGAAATTACAGCTGCACGTCTCTTTGGGTATGTCTATAAGCTTGGCACATCTAGCCACTGGGATCTTTGCCCATTCTTCAGGGCAAAACTGCTCCAGCTCCGTCAAGTTGGATGGGCTCCCCTGGTGTACTGCAATCTTTAAGTCATACCACAGATTCTCAATTGGATTGATAATCTGACAATCCAAGACATTTAAATGTTTCCCCTTAAACCACTCGAGTGTTGCTTTAGCAGTATGCTTAGAGTTATTGTCCTGCTGGAAGGTGAACCTCCGTCCCAGTCTCAAATCTATTGAAGACTGAAACAGGTTTTCCACAAGAATTTCCCTGTATTTAGCGCCATTAATCATTCCTTCAATTCTGACCAGTTTCCCAGACTGATGCTGCCACCACCATGCTTCACTGTGGGGATAGTGTTCTCGGGGTGATGAGAGGTGTTGGGTTTGCGCCAGACATAGCATTTTCCTTGATGGTCAAAAAGCTCAATTTTAGCCTCATCTAACCAGAGTACCTCCTTCCATATGTTTGGGAAGTCTCCCACATGCCTTTTGGCGAACACCAAACATTTTTTTCTTTAAGCAATTACTTTTTTTCTGGCCAGTCTTCTGTAAAGCCATACTCTGTGGAGTGTACAGCTTAAAGTGGTCCTATGGACAGATACTCCAAACTCCGCTGTTGAATTTTGCAGCTCCTTCAGGGTTATCTTTGGTCTCTATGTTGCCTCTCTGATTAATGCCCTCCTTGCCTGGTCCGTGAGTTTTGGTGGACGGCCCTCTCTTGGCAGGTTTGTTGTGGTGCCATATTCTTTCCATTCTTTAATAATGGATTTAAGTGTTCCGTGGGATGTTCAAAGTTTCTGATATTTTTGTATAACCCAACCCTGATCTGTACTTCTCCACAACTGTGTCCCTGACATGTTTGGAAAGCTCCTTGGTCTTCATGGTGCCGCTTTCTTGGTGGTGAACCTTGCCTAGTGGTGTTGCAAACTCTGGGGCCTTTCAGAACAGGTGTATATGTACTGAGATCATGTGACAGATCATGTGACACTTAGATTGCACACAGGTGGACTTTATTTCATTAATTATGTGACTTCTGAAGGTAATTGGTTGCACCAGATGTTATTTAGGGGCTTCATAGCAAAGTGGGTGAAAATTTATGCACATTTACCATTTTTAAATGTATTTTTTGCATTTTTAAACACGTTATTGTTTTCTTCACCAATTTGGACAATTTTGTGTATGTCCATTACATGAAATACAAATAAATATCCATTTAAATTACAGGTTGCAGTGCAACAAAATAGGAAAAATGCCAAGGGGGTTGAATACTTTTGCAGGGCACTATTTGTGTGTGTTTTCAATATACCTGTTCGCTCCTGTAGGCTTTACAGACGCTCCCCAACCCTTGGCTGCAACCCTTCTAATTTAGTGCACAATGCGCAAACAACCCATGTGGAATTCCTGGTCTCTGGCAGCTTTTGGAACTGCTGATCTGTGGCCAAGAACACCGAGTTCATCTCAGCCTCGGCTGCCCTTCAGTTCCTAGACTTTTTGGCCCTGACTGAGACATGGATCACCCTAGAGAACACTGCTATTCCAGCTACTCTCTCTCCATCTGACTATGTGTTCAGTCATCTGGTCGTTGTGGCACAGGGCTTCTCATTTCTCCTAAGTGGAGATTCTATTTTTTTCTCCCTCACTCACCTGTCCATCTCCTCATTTCAATTTCATGCTGTCACTGTCTCTTGTCCAATCAAGCCTAAAACTACTTTGTTTCCTTTTCTGTCTCCCTCTCCTCCAACGATAGCCACTCAACCCCTACCCTGTTGAGTCCACTGGGCCCACTCACACAGAACTACCCTGTTGAGTCCACTGGGCCCACTCACACAGAACTACCCTGTTGAGTCCACTGGTCCCACTCACACAGAACTACCTACACCTTTCACTTTTTATCTCAAATCTTTCCAGATGAAATCCTACGACTACTAAGGTCCAGCCGCCAAACAACCTTCCAGCTCAACCCCCCTTCTCCAGACCATCTCTGGAGACCTTCTCTCATTCCTCACTTCCCTCATCAACTCTTCCCTGACCACTGGCTGCATCCCCTCAGACTTCACAATGGCCTGAGCTTCTCCCCTCCTCAAGAAACCAACACTCGACCCCTCTGACATCAAAAACTACAGACTGATATCCCTTTTTAACCAAGACGGGTCACTCAATCCGAGACTGCTCTTCTCTGTGTCACAGAGGCTCTCCACATTGCCAAAGAGGGGTCACTCATCCTCGTAGATCTATCCACTTCCTTCTATAGTGTGAAGCATCAGATCCTCCTCTCCGCTCTCTCAGGGCTGGGCATCTCAGGCTCTGCACACTCTTGGATCGCTTCCTACCTGGCAGGTCGCTCCAGGTGACGTGGAGATAATCTGTGTCTGCACCACGTGCTCTCACTACTGGTGTTCCCCAAGGTTTGGTTCTAGGCCCTCTCCTTTTCTCTCTACACACCAAGTCATTCAGCCCATCATATCCTCACATGGTCTCTCCTATCATTGCTATGTGGATGACACAAATATAAATTTTTCCTTCTCCCCTTCTGACACCCAGATGGCGGCATGCATCCCGGGGAAGACCTGCCTGCTCCAAGACCTCTACATCACAGTTTACAACCCCACGGTGTCCCCCTCCCAGGATGCAAAAAACCTTGGTGTGACTCTGGACAACACCCTGTCGTTCTTTGCAAATATCGAAGCAGTGACTACAGGTTCATGCTCTACAACGTACGTAGAGTACGACCCTACCTCACACAGGATGCAGCACAGGTCCCAATCCATGTGTTTGTCATTTCCTGTTTGGACAACTATAAGTCACTGATTGGCTGCACTCCCCAATTCTTTCATCAAACTCTTGCAACTTATCCAGAACGCTGCAGCCCACCTGATGTTCAAACTTCCAAAGTTCTTCCATGTAACCCCGCTCTGCTGCACACTCCACAGGCTTCCAGCCGAAGCTCACATCCACTACAAGAACATGGTACTTGCCTACGGAGCAGCAAGAGGGACTGCTCCTCCCTACTTTCAGGATCTGCTCAAACCCTGCCGCCTCTGGTCTCCTGGCCTTCCCACCCGTACGGGAGGGCAGCTGTCCAAGCTCTTCTCTGTCCTGGCACCCCAATGGTGGAAGCACCTTCCCCCTGAAGTTAAGACAGCAGAGTGTCCCATCTTATGAAAATATCTGAAACCCTACTTTAAAATATTATCTTAAATAATCACACAGCATCCCCCTCTCACTCCTCCTACCCATCTTGAGAAAAAAAAGAAGCCTTCTGTGAACTAACACTAGCTCTGATAGCTACTTTATTAAGGAAAAATGTACTGACTTTGACTGTGATATGTGGTTGTCCCACCTAGCTATCTTAAGATGGATGCACTGTAAGTCATTCTGGATAACAGCCTCTCCCTTAAATGACAAAACTGTTTTGTAAAATGTACATTCATTAGGCTAGTCTCATCTGACACAGTAGGCCAACATAGAGTAGACCAGCACACAGTAGGTCAGTATACAGTAGGTCAATATACAGTAGGCCAGTACACAGTAGGCCAGTACACAGTAGGCCAGTATACAGTAGGCCAGTATAAAGTAGGAAAGTATGCAATCGTCAAGTAAAGCGTAGACTAGGCCAATGTACAGTAGGTCAGTATACAGTAGCCTAGGCCAGTATACAGTAGTCCAGGATACAGTAGGCCAGTTTATAGAAGGTCAGTATACAGTAGGTGCGTATACAGTAGGCCAGTACACAGTAGGCCAGTATACATTAGGCCAGTATAAGGTAGGCTAGTATACAGTAGGCCAGCATACAGTAGGTCAGAATACAGTAGGTGAGTATACAGTAGGTGATTATACAGTAGGCCTGTACACAGTAGGCCAGGACACAGTAGGCCAGTACACAGTAGATCAGTACACAGTAGGCCAGTACACAGTAGGTCAGCATACAGCAGACCAGTATACAGTAGCTCAGTATCCAGTAGGCCAGTATATAGTAGGCCAGCAGTAGCCTAATCCAGTATTCAGTAGGCCAGTGTACAATAGGTCAGTATACAGTAGGCCAGTATACAGCAAGTCAGTATACAGGAAAAATGTACTGACTTTGACTGTGATATGTGGTTGTCCCACCTAGCTATCTTAAGATGGATGCACTGTAAGTCATTCTGGATAACAGCCTCTCCCTTAAATGACAAAACTGTTTTGTAAAATGTACATCCATTAGGCTAGTCTCATCTGACACTGGAAACAGAGGGGGTCTTGTTGCTGTTTCATGTGCAGTAAAACCTTCACTATTAGGGTTAGTGGTTGACAAGGAGCATTTGTCTCACTAATTGACAGAGCGTTTTTCCTATACACTTCAGTAACTCCCGATGCAATGGAAAACACAAGTCGACAGTTACTGGTAGTATATCTTGGAATTTCTAAATGTTTTAATCCCTCCATGTTGCCTGGACTTCCAGACATTTAACCATTCACCTCATAGGACCACATGTACAGGCATGTCTGTGTGGGCTTAAAGGTGAAGTCCTAATGCATGCGAGTTTTCCTTAAAGGTGAAGCCCTAACGCATGCGAGTTTTCCTTAAAGGTGAAGTCCTAACGCATGCGAGTTTTCCTTAAAGGTGAAGTCCTAACGCATGCGAGTTATCCTTAAAGGTGAAGTCCTAACGCATGCGAGTTTTCCTTAAAGGTGAAGTCCTAACGCATGCGAGTTTTCCTTAAAGGTGAAGTCCTAATGCATGCGAGTTTTCCTTAAAGGTGAAGTCCTAACGCATGCGAGTTTTCCTTAAAGGTGAAGTCCTAACGCATGCGAGTTTTCCTTAAAGGTGAAGTCCTAACGCATGCGAGTTTTCCTTAAAGGTGAAGTCCTAATGCATGCGAGTTTTCCTTAAAGGTGAAGTCCTAATGCATGCGAGTTTTCCTTAAAGGTGAAGTCCTAACGCATGCGAGTTTTCCTTAAAGGTGAAGTCCTAATGCATGCGAGTTTTCCTTAAAGGTGAAGTCCTAACGCATGCGAGTTTTCCTTAAAGGTGAAGTCCTAATGCATGCGAGTTTTCCTTAAAGGTGAAGTCCTAACGCATGCGAGTTTTCCTTAAAGGTGAAGTCCTAATGCATGCGAGTTTTCCTTAAAGGTGAAGTCCTAACGCATGCGAGTTTTCCTTAAAGGTGAAGTCCTAACGCATGCGAGTTTTCCTTAAAGGTGAAGTCCTAATGCATGCGAGTTTTCCTTAAAGGTGAAGTCCTAACGCATGCGAGTTTTCCTTTTCCTTTTGATTGACTGTCTAGACTATCAGAATACTGTACTTCCCATTGTTTTGAATCCCAAGACAACTTCCATTCGGAGTAAAAGGATTGTCCTGTTGGTCTTCGAATGTGAAAATATTATATAAATGATAAGCGATATTTGAAAAACAAATGAGATGGTTATTGACTTGTATTATTTATGAGGAAGGGGTGTTGAGGAACGAGGCGCCAGCCAGTGGCTTATGTAATACAACTGACCTGACATTTGTTTTCCCATTGTGGTCAACTTAGTACATACACATCGTTCAGTAGGCTAGGCCAGCATACAGTAGGCCAGCATACAGTAGGCCAGTATACAGTAGGCCAGTATACAGTAGGCCAGCATACAGTAGGCCAGTATACAGTAGGCCAGCATACAGTAGGCCAGCATACAGAAGGCCAGTATACAGTAGGCCAGCATACAGTAGGCCAGCATACAGTAGGCCAGCATACAGTAGGCCAGTATACAGTAGGCCAGCATACAGTAGGCCAGCATACAGTAGGCCAGTATACAGTAGGCCAGTATACAGTAGGCCAGCATACAGTAGGCCAGCATACAGTAGGCCAGTATACAGTAGGCCAGCATACAGTAGGCCAGCATACAGTAGGCCAGTATACAGTAGGCCAGTATAGAGTAGGCCAGTATACAGTAGGCCAGCATACAGTAGGCCAGTATACAGTAGGCCAGCATACAGTAGGCCAGTATACAGTAGGCCAGCATACAGTAGGCCAGTATACAGTAGGCCAGCATACAGTAGGCCAGCATACAGTAGGCCAGTATACAGTAGGCCAGTATAGAGTAGGTTGGTATACAGTAGGTCAGTATACAGTAGGCCAGCATACAGTAGGCCAGTATACAGTAGGCCAGTATACAGTAGGCCAGCATACAGTAGGCCAGTATACAGTAGGCCAGCATACAGTAGGCCAGTATACAGTAGGCCAGCATACAGTAGGCCAGCATACAGTAGGCCAGTATACAGTAGGCCAGTATAGAGTAGGTTGGTATACAGTAGGTCAGTATACAGTAGGCCAGCATACAGTAGGCCAGTATACAGTAGGCCAGTATACAGTAGGCCAGCATACACTAGGTCAGTATACAGTAGACCAGTATGTAGTAGGCCAGCATACAGTTGGTCAGTATACAGTAGGTCAGTATACAGTAGACTAGGCCAGTATACAGTAGGTCAGTATACAGTAGGTCAGTATACAGTAGAACAGTATACAGTAGACTAGGCCAGTATACAGTAGACTAGGCCAGTATACAGTAGGTCAGTATACAGTAGGCTAGGTCAGTATACAGTAGGCCAGTATACACTAGGCCAGTATACAGTAGGTCAGTATACAGTAGGTCAGTATACAGTAGAACAGTATACAGTAGACTAGGCCAGTATACAGTAGACTAGGCCAGTATACAGTAGGTCAGTATACAGTAGGCTAGGTCAGTATACAGTAGGCCAATATACAGTAGGTCAATATACAGTAGCCTAGGCCAGTATACAGTAGTCCAGGATACAGTAGGCCAGTTTATAGAAGGTCAGTATACAGTAGGTGAGAATACAGTGGGCCAGTACACAGTAGGCCAGTATACAGTAGGCCAGTATACAGTAGGCCAGCATACACTAGGTCAGTATACAGTAGACCAGTATGTAGTAGGCCAGCATACAGTTGGTCAGTATACAGTAGGCCAGTATACAGTAGGCCAGCATCAGTAGGTCAGTATACAGTAGACTAGACCAGTATACAGTAGGTCAGTATACAGTAGGTCAGTATACAGTAGAACAGTATACAGTAGACTAGGCCAGTATGCAGTAGACTAGGCCAGTATACAGTAGGTCAGTATACAGTAGGCTAGGTCAGTATACAGTAGGTCAGTATACAGTAGGCTAGGCCAGCATACAGTAGGCCAGTATACAGTAGGCTAGGCCAGCATACAGTAGGCCAGCATACAGTAGGCCAGTATACAGTAGGCCAGCATACAGTAGGCCAGCATACAGTAGGCCAGTATACAGTAGGCCAGTATAGAGTAGGTTGGTATACAGTAGGTCAGTATACAGTAGGCCAGCATACAGTAGGCCAGTATACAGTAGGCCAGTATACAGTAGGCCAGCATACAGTAGGCCAGCATACAGTAGGCCAGTATACAGTAGGCCAGCATACAGTAGGCCAGTATACAGTAGGCCAGCATACAGTAGGCCAGCATACAGTAGGCCAGTATACAGTAGGCCAGTATAGAGTAGGTTGGTATACAGTAGGTCAGTATACAGTAGGCCAGCATACAGTAGGCCAGTATACAGTAGGCCAGTATACAGTAGGCCAGCATACACTAGGTCAGTATACAGTAGACCAGTATGTAGTAGGCCAGCATACAGTTGGTCAGTATACAGTAGGTCAGTATACAGTAGACTAGGCCAGTATACAGTAGGTCAGTATACAGTAGGTCAGTATACAGTAGAACAGTATACAGTAGACTAGGCCAGTATACAGTAGACTAGGCCAGTATACAGTAGGTCAGTATACAGTAGGCTAGGTCAGTATACAGTAGGCCAGTATACACTAGGCCAGTATACAGTAGGTCAGTATACAGTAGGTCAGTATACAGTAGAACAGTATACAGTAGACTAGGCCAGTATACAGTAGACTAGGCCAGTATACAGTAGGTCAGTATACAGTAGGCTAGGTCAGTATACAGTAGGCCAATATACAGTAGGTCAATATACAGTAGCCTAGGCCAGTATACAGTAGTCCAGGATACAGTAGGCCAGTTTATAGAAGGTCAGTATACAGTAGGTGAGAATACAGTGGGCCAGTACACAGTAGGCCAGTATACAGTAGGCCAGTATACAGTAGGCCAGCATACACTAGGTCAGTATACAGTAGACCAGTATGTAGTAGGCCAGCATACAGTTGGTCAGTACACAGTAGGCCAGTATACAGTAGGCCAGCATCAGTAGGTCAGTATACAGTAGACTAGACCAGTATACAGTAGGTCAGTATACAGTAGGTCAGTATACAGTAGAACAGTATACAGTAGACTAGGCCAGTATGCAGTAGACTAGGCCAGTATACAGTAGGTCAGTATACAGTAGGCTAGGTCAGTATACAGTAGGTCAGTATACAGTAGACTAGGTCAGTATACAGTAGGCCAGTATACAGTAGGCTAGGCCAGCATACAGTAGGCCAGTATACAGTAGGCTAGGCCAGCATACAGTAGGCCAGCATACAGTAGGCCAGTATACTGTGGGACAGCATACAGTAGGCTAGGTCAGTATACAGTAGGTCAGTATACAGTAGACTAGGTCAGTATACAGTAGGCCAGTATACAGTAGGCTAGGCCAGCATACAGTAGGCCAGCATACAGTAGGCCAGTATACTGTGGGACAGCATACAGTAGGCTAGGTCAGTATACAGTAGAACGGGTTACAGTAGGCCAGCATAGAGTAGACCAGCACACAGTAGGCCAGTATACAGCAAGTCAGTATACAGTAGCCTAATCCAGTGTAACATAAGTCATTATATGATTTTGAATGGCATGGGTGCACATTTGATGCCGAAGGGAAGCGTTGAGTGTTGATCAACACCATGGTAACAGGGTTATTTTCCTTAGGTAAACCCGGTTGAATCATAGCTGGCACAAACAAACCAGCATTGTGCACCAACTTGCTTCTCAATGTCCGTGGCCTCGCAATCATCACAGATCTATATGAATTATTTTAACATATAAAAATACAAGCTCTCACATGAAGCTCTTTCTCCTCCGCGGTGCTGGCCTGGCACCAAAATGACACCAGCAGAAATTGAGATCACTGGAGATTTAAAAAAAATAAAAAAAAATAAAAATAAAAAGTAATACGATAGGATGGGTGTTGCTCTTTTCTGACATAATTGACATGTTCAAGTTGCCTGGGATTGAATTCAACATGTTGGTGGTTTGGATGTTTTATTGTAATAATGCCAGTGGGACATGGGTTGTTTGAGACAGAGAGGAGAATGGGTGTTGGTGGAGTATAGCGTATCATTCAATACAGTAGTCAACAATGACAAGCCGTTCAGAGCAACAGTGAAACTCATGTCTTGTGGTGTGTGAGGTCTCCCTCTGAAATATCATTGTTACGTTGTTTCACCACGCAGTAACTCAGTGATATTCAATCTTAACCATTATGACAAACCACCAGCCGGTTGAATAGAAGACACAACATTATCACAAACCACCAGGTTGAATAGAAGACATTACATTATCACAAACCACCAGCCTGTTGAATAGAAGACACTACATTATCACAAACCACCAGGTTGAATAGAAGACATTACATTATCACAAACCACCAGGTTGAATACAAGACATTACATTATCACAAACTGTCAGGTTGAATACACCAGAAGCTCACCCAACCCCTATAGTGCCTGCCAAAGGATCGATGGCCCACAGTGACAGCAACACCCATCCTAAGCCACACCACATAAAGAGATCCCGACAGAGCAAAACAATAACCGTTGTTCAATAGGATATGCAACAGCTACAAGTGAGGAGAAAAAACAGGAAAACACCCTTCAGATCAGAGGCTCCCAGTGGAATTTATGTGAAAAGAGAGGGTACGTTTGGACAAGCGGCTAGCCAGCCAGTCAAATGACTTGTGAGAGAGATGACTCTCTCTCTCTCTCTCTCTCTCTCTCTCTCTCTCTCACTCACTCTCTCTTACACTCACTCTCTCACACTCACTCACTCACACTCACTCACTCACTCACTCACTCACTCACTCACTCACTCACTCACTCACTCACTCACTCTCACACTCACTCTCTCTCTCACTCACTCACTCACCTCACTGTGCTGAAGATCTAGGTGCTGCTGCAGGCCCTCCTTGGTTGGTGACAGAATCAATATCTCTCTCTCTCTATGTCTCTCAATTCAATTCAATTCAAGGGGCTTTATTGGCATGGGAAACATGTGTTAACATTGCCAAAGCAAGTGAGGTAGATAATATACAAAAGTGAAATAAACAATAAACAACAGTAAACATGACACATACAGAAGTTTCAAAACAATAAAGACATTACAAATGTCATATTACGTATATATACAGTGTTTTAACAATGTACAAATGGTTAAGGGTACACAAGGGAAAATAAATACGCATAAATATGGGTTGTATTTACAATGGTGTTTGTTCTTCACTGGTTGCCCTTTTCTTGTGGCAACAGGTCACACATCTTGCTGCTGTGATGGCACACTGTGGAATTTTACCCAGTAGAGTTTATCAAAATTGGGTTTGTTTTCAAATTCTTTGTGGATCTGTGTAATCTGAGGGAAATATGTGTCTCTAATATGGTCATACATTTGGCAGTTGATTAGGAAGTGCAGCTCAGTTTCCACCTCATTTTGTGGGCAGTGAGCACATAGTCTGTCTTCTCTTGAGAGCCAGGTCTGCCTACGGCGGCCTTTCTCAATATCAAGGCTATGCTCACTGAGTCTGTACATAGTCAAAGCTTTCCTTAAGTTTGCGTCAGCCATAGTGGTCAGGTATTCTGCCACTGTGTACTCTCTGTGTAGGGCCAGTCACAGTGGTCAGGTATTCTGCCACTGTGTACTCTCTGTTTAGGGCCAAATAGCATTCTAGTTTGCTCAGATATTTTGTTAATTCTTTCCAATTAGTTATCTTTTTGTTTTCTCATGATTTGGTTGGGTGTAATTGTGCTTCTGTCCTGGGGCTCTGTAGTGTGTGTTTGTGTTGGTGAACAGAGACCCAGGACCAGCTTGCTTAGGGGACTCTTCTCCAGGTTCATCTCTCTGTAGGTGATGGCTTTGTTATGGAAGGTTTGGGAATCAAATCAAATCAAATCAAATCAAATTTATTTATATAGCCCTTCGTACATCAGCTGATATCTCAAAGTGCTGTACAGAAACCCAGCCTAAAACCCCAAACAGCAAGCAATGCAGGTGGAGAAGCACGGTGGCTAGGAAAAACTCCCTAGAAAGGCCAATACCTAGGAAGAAACCTAGAGAGGAACCAGGCTATGTGGGGTGGCCAGTCCTCTTCTGGCTGTGCCGGGTGGAGATTATAACAGAACATGGTCAAGATGTTCAATGTTCATAAATGACCAGCATGGTCGAATAATAATAAGGCAGAACAGTTGAAACTAGAGCAGCAGCACAGTCAGGTGGAAGTTGAAACTGGAGCAGCAGCATGGCCAGGTAGACTGGGGACAGCAAGGAGTCATCATGTCAGGTAGTCCTGGGGCATGGTCCTAGGGCTCAGGTCAGTTGAAACTGGAACAGCAGCATGGCCAGGTGGACTGGGGACAGCAAGGAGTCATCATGTCAGGTAGTCCTGGGGCATGGTCCTAGGGCTCAGGTCCTCCGAGAGAGAGAAAGAAAGAGAGAAGGAGAGAATTAGAGAACGCACACTTAGATTCACACAGGACACCGAATAGGACAGGAGAAGTACTCCAGATATAACAAACTGACCCCAGCCCCCCGACACATAAACTACTGCAGCATAAATACTGGAGGCTGAGACAGGAGGGGTCAGGAGACACTGTGGCCCCATCCGAGGACACCCCCGGACAGGGCCAAACAGGAAGGATATAACCCCACCCACTTTGCCAAAGCACAGCCCCCACACCACTAGAGGGATATCTTCAACCACCAACTTACCATCCTGAGACAAGGCTGAGTAATGCCCACAAAGATCTCCGCCACGGCACAACCCAAGGGGGGGGGGGGCGCCAACCCAGACAGGATGACCACAACAGTGAATCAACCCACTCAGGTGACGCACCCCCTCCAGGGACGGCATGAGAGAGCCCCAGCAAGCCAGTGACTCAGCCCCTGTAATAGGGTTAGAGGCAGAGAATCCCAGTGGAAAGAGGGGAACCGGCCAGGCAGAGACAGCAAGGGCGGTTCGTTGCTCCAGAGCCTTTCCGTTCACCTTCCCACTCCTGGGCCAGACTACACTCAATCATATGACCCACTGAAGAGATGAGTCTTCAGTAAAGACTTAAAGGTTGAGACCGAGTTTGCGTCTCTGACATGGGTAGGCAGACCGTTCCATAGAAATGGAGCTCTATAGGAGAAAGCCCTGCCTCCGGCTGTTTGCTTAGAAATTCTAGGGACAATTAGGAGGCCTGCGTCTTGTGACCGTAGCGTACGTATAGGTATGTACGGCAGGACCAAATCAGAGAGATAGGTAGGAGCAAGCCCATGTAATGCTTTGTAGGTTAGCAGTAAAACCTTGAAATCAGCCCTTGCTTTGACAGGAAGCCAGTGTAGAGAGGCTAGCACTGGAGTAATATGATCAAATTTTTTGGTTCTAGTCAGGATTCTAGCAGCCGTATTTAGCACTAACTGAAGTTTATTTAGTGCTTTATCCGGGTAGCCGGAAAATAGAGCATTGCAGTAGTCTAACCTAGAAGTGACAAAAGCATGGATTAATTTTTCTGCATCATTTTTGGACAGAAAGTTTCTGATTTTTGCAATGTTACGTAGATGGAAAAAAGCTGTCCTCGAAATGGTCTTGATATGTTCTTCAAAAGAGAGATCAGGGTCCAGAGTAACGCCGAGGTCCTTCACAGTTTTATTTGAGACGACTGTACAACCATTAAGATTAATTGTCAGATTCAACAGAAGATCTCTTTGTTTCTTGGGACCTAGAACAAGCATCTCTGTTTTGTCCGAGTTTAATAGTAGAAAGTTTGCAGCCATCCACTTCCTTATGTCTGAAACACATGCTTCTAGCGAGGGCAATTTTGGGGCTTCACCATGTTTCATTGAAATGTACAGCTGTGTGTCATCCGCATAGCAGTGAAAGTTTACATTATGTTTTCGAATAACATCCCCAAGAGGTAAAATATATAGTGAAAACAATAGTGGTCCTAAAACGGAACCTTGAGGAACACCGAAATTTACAGTTGATTTGTCAGAGGACAAACCATTCACAGAGACAAACTGATATCTTTCCGACAGATAAGATCTAAACCAGGCCAGAACATGTCCGTGTAGACCAATTTGGGTTTCCAATCTCTCCAAAAGAATGTGGTGATCGATGGTATCAAAAGCAGCACTAAGGTCTAGGAGCACGAGGACAGATGCAGAGCCTCGGTCCGATGCCATTAAAATGTCATTTACCACCTTCACAAGTGCCGTCTCAGTGCTATGATGGGGTCTAAAACCAGACTGAAGCATTTCGTATACATTGTTTGTCTTCAGGAAGACAGTGAGTTGCTGCGCAACAGCCTTCTCTAAAATTTTTGAGAGGAATGGAAGATTCGATATAGGCCGATAGTTTTTTATATTTTCTGGGTCAAGGTTTGGCTTTTTCAAGAGAGGCTTTATTACTGCCGCTTTTAGTGAGTTTGGTACACATCCAGTGGATAGAGAGCCGTTTATTATGTTCAACATAGGAGGGCCAAGCACAGGAAGCAGCTCTTTCAGTAGTTTAGTTGGAATAGGGTCCAGTATGCAGCTTGAAGGTTTAGAGGCCATGATTATTTTCATCATTGTGTCAAGAGATATAGTACTAAAACACGTGAGCGTCTCTCTTGATCCTAGGTCCTGGCAGAGTTGTGCAGACTCAGGACAACTGAGGTTTGGAGGAATACGCAGGTTTAAAGAGGAGTCCGTAATTTGCTTTCTAATAATCATAATCTTTTCCTCAAAGAAGTTCATGAATTTATCACTGCTAAAGTGAAAGTCATCCTCTCTTGGGGAATGCTGCTTTTTAGTTAGCTTTGCGACAGTATTAAAAAGGAATTTCGGATTGTTCTTATTTTCCTCAATTAAGTTAGAAAAATAGGATGATCGAGCAGCAGTAAGGGCTCTACGGTACTGCACGGTACCGTCCTTCCAAGCTAGTCGGAAGACTTCCAGTTTGGTGTGGCGCCATTTCCGTTCCAATTTTCTGGAAGCTTGCTTCAGAGCTCGGGTATTTTCTGTGTACCAGGGAGCTAGTTTCTTATGAGACATTTTTTTTTGTTTTTAGGGGTGCAACTGCATCTAGGGTATTGCGCAAGGTTAGATTGAGATCCTCAGTTAGGTGGTTAACTGATTTTTGTCCTCTGGCGTCCTTGGGTAGGCAGAGGGAGTCTGGAAGGGCATCAAGGAATCTTTGTGTTGTCTGTGAATTTATAGCACGACTTTTGATGTTCCTTGGTTGGGGTCTAAGCAGATTATTTGTTGCAATTGCAAACGTAATAAAATGGTGGTCCGATAGTCCAGGATTATGAGGAAAAACATTAAGATCCACCACATTTATTCCATGGGACAAAACTAGGTCCAGCGTATGACTGTGACAGTGAGTGGGTCCAGAGACATGTTGGACAAAACCCACTGAGTCGATGATGGCTCTGAAAGCCTTTTGGAGTGGGTCTGTGGACTTTTCCATGTGAATATTAAAGTCACCAAAGATTAGAATATTATCTGCTATGACTACAAGGTCCGATAGGAATTCAGGGAACTCAGTGAGAAACGCTGTATATGGCCCAGGAGGCCTGTAAACAGTAGCTATAAAAAGTGATTGAGTAGGCTGCATAGATTTCATGACTAGAAGCTCAAAAGACGAAAATGTCATTTTTTTTTTTGTAAATTGAAATTTGCTATCGTAAATGTTAGCAACACCTCCGCCTTTGCGGGATGCACGGGGGATATGGTCACTAGTGTAGCCAGGAGGTGAGGCCTCATTTAAAACAGTAAATTCATCAGGCTTAAGCCATGTTTCAGTCAGGCCAATCACATCAAGATTATGATCAGTGATTAGTTCATTGACTATAATTGCCTTTGAAGTAAGGGATCTAACATTAAGTAGCCCTATTTTGAGATGTGAGGTATCATGATCTCTTTCAGTAATGACAGGAATGGAGGTGGTCTTTATCCTAGTGAGATTGCTAAGGCGAACACCGCCATGTTTAGTTTTGCCCAACCTAGGTCGAGGCACAGGCACGGTCTCAATGGTGATAGCTGAGCTGACTACACTGACTGTGCTAATGGCAGACTCCACTATGCTGGCAGGCTGGCTAACAGCCTGCTGCCTGGCCTGCACCCTATTTCATTGTGGAGCTAGAGGAGTTAGAGCCCTGTCTATGTTGGTAGATAAGATGAGAGCACCCCTCCAGCTAGGATGGAGTCCGTCACTCCTCAGCAGGTCAGGCTTGGTCCTGTTTGTGGGTGAGTCCCAGAAAGAGGGCCAATTATCTACAAATTCTAACTTTTGGGAGGGGCAGAAAACAGTTTTCAACCAGCGATTGAGTTGTGAGACTCTGCTGTAGAGCTCATCACTCCCCCTAACTGGGAGGGGGCCAGAGACAATTACTCGATGCCGACACATCTTTCTAGCTGATATGCACGCAGAAGCTATGTTGCGCTTAGTGATTTCTGACTGTTTCATCCTAACATCGTTGGTGCCGACGTGGATAACAATATCTCTATACTCTCTACACTCGCCAGTTTTAGCTTTAGCCAGCACCATCTTCAGATTAGCCTTAACGTCGGTAGCCCTGCCCCCGGGTAAACAGTGTATGATCGCTGGATGATTCGCTTTAAGTCTAATACTGCGGGTAATGGAGTCGCCAATGACTAGAGTTTTCAATTTGTCAGAGCTAATGGTGGGAAGCTTCGGCGTCTCAGACCCCGTAACGGGAGGAGTAGAGACCAGAGAAGAATCGGCCTCTGACTCCGACCCGCTGCTTAATGGGGAAAACCGGTTGAAAGTTTCTGTCGGCTGAATGAGCGACACCGGTTGAGCGTTCCTACAGCATTTCCTTCCAGAAACCGTGAGAAAGTTGTCCGGCTGCGGGGACTGTGCCAGGGGATTTACACTACTATCTGTACTTACTGGTGCCACAGACGCTATTTCATCCTTTCCTACACTGAAATTACCCTTGCCTAACGATTGCGTCTGAAGCTGGGCTTGCAGCACAGCTATCCTCGCCGTAAGCCGAGTACAGCGGCTGCAATTAGAAGTCATCATGTTAATGTTACTACTTAGCTTCGGCTGTTGGAGGTCCTGACGAATCGTGTCCAGATAAAGCGTCCGGAGTGAAAAAGTTGAGGAAAAAATAAATAAATATATGAACGGTAATTAAAAAGTGAAAACCGTAAAGTTGTCAGGTAGCAAAACAGGTTAGCAACAAAACGCACAGCAACTCGAAAACAAGCCTGCAAGTTGTGACCGGAAATCACTTCCTTTTAGGTGGTTGTAGAATTTAATGGCTCTTTTCTGGATTTTGATAATTAGTGGGTATCGGCCTAATTCTGCTCTGCATGCCTTATTTGGTGTTCTACGTTGTACACGGAGGATATTTTTGCAGAATTCTGTAAATTGGCTTCGGCTAGTGTAAGAGTGGGGGTTGGGCCTGTTTGCCCGCTCACTACCTGGGCGTATGTGTGACTTCCATGTTGAGGCCCTCTTTGGGGTGCATGGGGTGGGCAGAAAGGGCATAGGTCTGATCTGAGGGGGCCTAAATGGGGTGTGGGCATGTTGATGTGTGGGGGTGTTGATTGGTTTGGGTGGGGGTGTGGATCTGGCTGGGGGTGCTGTGGTCTGGATGTAAGTCCTCTCAGAGTGGGTCCTCTATGTGTAGGTCCAGGGGGGGGGGGGTCCCGCAGGTCTGGGAGAGAGACTTGCTGGTCTGGGTGGGGTGTCTATTGATCTGTTGCTCCTGTGTGAAGTGTTGGGGATACGTTTGAGAGCGATGTCCTTTAGAGTCCGGGCAAAGATGGGCACTGCTGGTGAGAGCCGCTGGGCTTGGGGTTCTTCATTTGTCTGTTCTGCTGTGTTGTCGGTGCTATGGTCTCTCTCTCTCTTTCTGTGTGTCCATCGTTCTCTCTCTCTCTCCCTCTGTGTGTGTCTCTCTCTCTGTCTCTCTCTCTGTGTCTCTCTCTCTGTGTCTCTCTCTCTCTGTCTCTCTCTGTGTTTCTCACCTCCTGTCACTCACTCACTCACTCTCTCTCTCACTCTCTCTCTTATTCTGCATGCAGAATCTCAATTGGGTGTTTATCCCATTTTGTGAATTCTTGGTTGGTGAGAGGACCCCAGACCTCACAACCATGAAGGTCAATGGGTTCTATAACTGATTCAAGTATTTTTAGCCAGATCCTAATTGGTATGTCGAATTTTACGTTCCTTTTGAAGGCATACAATTCCTTTCTTGCCTTGTCTCTCAGATCGTCCACAGCTTTGTTGAAGTTACCTGTGGCGCTGATATTTAGGCCAAGGTATGTATAATTTTTTGTGTGCTCTAGGGCAACAATGTCTAGATGGAATTTGTATTTGTGGTCCTAGTCTTACTGAGATTCACTGTCAGGGCACAGGTCTGGCAGAAGATATATATATATATATATATATATATATATATATATATATATATATATATATATATATATATATATCTCTCTCTCTCTCTCTCTCTCTCTCTCTCTCTCTCTCTCTCTCTCTCTCTCTCTCTCTCTCTCTCTCTCTCTCTCTCTCTCTCTCTCTCTCTCTCTCTCTCTCTCTCTCTCTCTCTCTCTCTCTCTCTCTCTCTCTCTCTCTCTCTCTCTCTCTCTCTCTCTCTCTCTCTCTCTCTCTCTCTCTCTCTCTCTCTCTCTCTCTCTCTCTCTCTCTCTCTCTCTCTCTCATACCTTAGACTCTCCCACTGGTGAGAGCCAGTTTCATCATTTCGCCTAATGGTTTATTTAATATGGTTTAATAATATAATAATATAGGTATTTTACCAAATAGAGCTATCTTCTCTATACCACCCCTACCTTGTCACAACACAGCTGATTGTCTCAAACGCATCAAATGCATTCCAGGTGACAACCTCATGAATCTGGTTGAGAGAATGTCAAGAGTGTGCAAAGCTTTCATCGATGCAAAGGGTTGCTACTTTGAAGAATCTCAAATCTCAAATATATTTTTATTTGTTTCACACTTGGTTGAATGAGTAGATGTGTCCAAATGTTTGATTGGTACTGTAAGTGTTCAGAACCTTTGTTACGAGACTCGAAAATTGAGGTGCATCCTGTTTCCATTGACCATCCTTGAGATGTTTCTACGACTTGAGCCCACCTGTTGTAAATTCAATGAAACACATCCACTGAAATTCCAAACTACAACATTTTCAGACAAGATAGAACTGCCAAAGGGGGCGGTGTTGCAATCTACTGCAAAGATAGCCTGCAGAGTTCTGTCTCTCACCGTTGCCGCCTGCTATAGACCACCCTCTGCCCCCAGCTGTGCTCTGGACACCATATGTGAACTGATTGCCCCCCATCTATCTTCAGAGTTTGTGCTGCTAGGCGACCTAAACTGGAACATGCTTAACACCCCAGCCATCCTACAATCTAAACTTGATGCCCTCAATCTCACACAAATTATCAATGAACCTACCAGGTACCTCCCCAAAGCCTTAAACACGGGAACCCTCATAGATATCATCCTAACCAACTTCCCCTCTAAATACACCTCTGCTGTCTTCAACCAAGATCTCAGCGATCACTGCCTCATTGCCTGCATCCGTAATGGGTCAGCGGTCAAACGACCTCCACTCATCACTGTAAAACGCTCCCTGAAACACTTCTGCGAGCAGGCCTTTCTAATCGACCTGGCCGGGGTATCCTGGAAGGATATTGATCTCATCCCGTCAGTAGAGGATGCCTGGATATTTTTTTTAAATGCCTTCCTAACCATCTTAAATAAACATGCCCCATTCAAGAAATTTAGAACCAGGAACAGATATAGCCCTTGGTTCTCCCCAGACCTGACTGCCCTTAACCAACACAAAAACATCCTATGGCGTTCTGCATTAGCATCGAACAGCCCCCGTGATATGCAGCTGTTCAGGGAAGCTAGAAACCATTATACACAGGCAGTTAGAAAAGCCAAGGCTAGCTTTTTCAAGCAGAAATTTGCTTCCTGCGACACTAACTCAAAAAAGTTCTGGGACACTGTAAAGTCCATGGAGAATAAGAACACCTCCTCCCAGCTGCCCACTGCACTGAAGATAGGAAACACTGTCACCACTGATAAATCCACCATAATTGAGAATTTCAATAAGCATTTTTCTACAGCTGGCCATGCTTTCCACCTGGCTACTCCTACCCCGGACAACAGCACTGCACCCCCAACAGCAACTCGCCCAAGCCTTCCCCATTTCTCCTTCTCCCAAATCCATTCAGCTGACGTTCTGAAAGAACTGCAAAATCTGGACCACTACAAATCAGCCGGGCTAGACAATCTGGACCCTTTCTTTCTAAAATTATCTGCCGAAATTGTTGCCACCCCTATTACTAGCCTGTTCAACCTCTCTTTCGTGTCGTCTGAGATTCCCAAAGATTGGAAAGCAGCTGCGGTCATCCCCCTCTTCAAAGGGGGGGACACTCTTGACCCAAACTGCTACAGACCTATATCTATCCTACCGTGCCTTTCTAAGGTCTTCGAAAGCCAAGTCAACAAACAGATTACCGACCATTTCGAATCTCACCATACCTTCTCTGCTATGCAATCTGGTTTCAGAGCTGGTCATGGGTGCACCTCAGCCACGCTCAAGGTCCTAAACGATATCTTAACCGCCATCGATAAGAAACATTACTGTGCAGCCGTATTCATTGATCTGGCCAAGGCTTTCGACTCTGTCAATCACCATATCCTCATCGGCAGACTCGACACTCTTGGTTTCTCAAATGATTGCCTCGCCTGGTTCACCAACTACTTCTCTGATAGAGTTCAGTGTGTCAAATCGGAGGGTCTGCTGTCCGGACCTCTGGCAGTCTCTATGGGGGTGCCACAGGGTTCAATTCTTGGACCGACTCTCTTCTCTGTATACATCAATGAGGTCGCTCTTGCTGCTGGTGAGTCCCTGATCCACCTCTACGCAGACGACACCATTCTGTATACTTCCGGCCCTTCTTTGGACACTGTGTTAACAACCCTCCAGGCAAGCTTCAATGCCATACAACTCTCCTTCCGTGGCCTCCAATTGCTCTTAAATACAAGTAAAACTAAATGCATGCTCTTCAACCGATCGCTACCTGCACCTACCCGCCTGTCCAACATCACTACTCTGGACGGCTCTGACTTAGAATACGTGGACAACTACAAATACTTAGGTGTCTGGTTAGACTGTAAACTCTCCTTCCAGACCCATATCAAACATCTCCAATCCAAAGTTAAATCTAGAATTGGCTTCCTATTTCGCAACAAAGCATCCTTCACTCATGCTGCCAAACATACCCTTGTAAAACTGACCATCCTACCAATCCTCGACTTTGGCGATGTCATTTACAAAATAGCCTCCAATACCCTACTCAACAAATTGGATGCAGTCTATCACAGTGCAATCCGTTTTATCACCAAAGCCCCATATACTACCCACCATTGCGGCCTGTACGCTCTCGTTGGCTGGCCCTCGCTTCATACTCGTCGCCAAACCCACTGGCTCCATGTCATCTACAAGACCCTGCTAGGTAAAGTCCCCACTTATCTCAGCTCGCTGGTCACCATAGCATCTGAGTTGAGTTTGAGTTTGAGTTTATTTTTATTTTTACAGGGACAGTGCACATTAATCAACATTTCAGTAAAAGTGCCGGTTTTAGCCAACCGGCTAATTTTCAACCGCAGTCCCTGGGCAGGTTATTAAAAACAATTACAATATAGACAATAGCAACATAGAACAAGCAAGACATAGCAACATAGGACAAGCAAGACACAGCATACAGACAGAGCAACATAGGACAAGCAAGACGTAGCATACAGACAGAGCAGCATAAAACAAAAAGCAGCAAGACAAAATTCATAAAAGCAACAAAGTGTTTCCATACCTCACAAGCTACAGACAACAGACAACATGGAGTGGCAACACACAGCTAGGGACCATGTTCACAAATCTGATTGACCTTTAGCCATGTCTTCAAGCATTTTGTGAAAGTGTGATATGTGGTGCAGTTGTGTGTCTGATGGCAGTGTATTCCAGACATGGGAAGCTCTCACAGAGAATGCAAATTTACTAAAGGTGCTTTTCCTTAGGGGAACTATACAGTCACCTCTCATGGCAGACCTTGTGGATCTGCTGCCATATGTCTGGGTTTTCTGTTTAACAAAAATCTCCCACCTGTAGCACACGCTCCAGCAGGTATATCTCTCTAGTCACCCCCAAAACCAATTCTTTCTTTGGCCGCCTCTCCTTCCAGTTCTCTGCTGCCAATGACTGGAACGAACTACAAAAATCTCTGAAACTGGAAACACTTATCTCCCTCACTAGCTTTAAGCACCAACTGTCAGAGCAGCTCACAGATTACTGCACCTGTACATAGCCCACCTATAATTTAGCCCAAACAACTACCTCTTTCCCAACTGTATTTAATTTTTATTTATTTATTTATTTTGCTCCTTTGCACCCCATTATTTTTATTTCTACTTTGCACATTCTTCCATTGCAAAACTACCATTCCAGTGTTTTACTTGCTATATTGTATTTACTTTGTCACCATGGCCTTTTTTGCCTTTACCTCCCTTCTCACCTCATTTGCTCACATTGTATATAGACTTGTTTATACTGTATTATTGACTGTATGTTTGTTTTACTCCATGTGTAACTCTGTGTCGTTGTATCTGTCAAACTGCTTTGCTTTATCTTGGCCAGGTTGCAATTGTAAATGAGAACTTGTTCTCAACTTGCCTACCTGGTTAAATAAAGGTAAAATAAATCAATTAAAAAAATAAAAAAATAAAAAATGACTTTTTGCAGATTAAACCACTGTGAGTAAATGTTTTCCTTTCTTGGGTTTGGTTGTTTAGGGGTCTGCATTGAGAGCATAGACCCAATCCCAGCTTTCACCACACTACAGAGCACCCCGCCCAGTTGCATGCCATGCCACCGATTGGATCAGGAATGGGATACATCTGGAATGTACAACACACGATACTGTCAGGTCATTAAGCGTGAAGAGCTCCCGGCATGACAAGATAGATGCGGGAGAGAGGGAGGGATTCTATAAAAGTGTTCAGTCACGAATACCCTCTTCAGCTCTGACTAAGTCCCATGCTGTCATGAATACCCTCTTCAGCTCTGACTAAGTCCCAGGCTGTCATGAATACCCTCTTCAGCTCTGACTAAGTCCCAGGCTGTCATGAATACCCTCATCAGCTCTGACTAAGTCCCAGGCTGTCATGAATACCCTCTTCAGCTCTGACTAAGTCCCAGGCTGTCATGAATACCCTCATCAGCTCTGACTAAGTCCCAGGCTGTCATGAATACCCTCATCAGCTCTGACTAAGTCCCAGGCTGTCACGGTAAAGAGCGTTGGGCCAGTAAACGAAAGGTTGCTGCTTCGAATCCCAGAGTCGACTAAGTAAAACAATCTGTCGATGTGCCCTTGAGCAAGGCACTTCCCCCTAATTGCCCCTGGAAGTCGCGCTGGTTAAGAGCGTCTGTTAAATAACTCAAATAGAAAATATAATGAATACTCTCATCAGCTCTAAGTCCCAGGATGTGTCCCAAATGGCACTGTAAAACCCAAAAGGGCCCCGATTTAAAAGTTGTGCATTATAAAGGGAATAGGTGGACAGTTGGGACTCAGCCCTAGTTCTGTCTGTCAAGCCTGTGCACGATCCCAGAGACCTATTCAGGTGTAGAGCAACATGACATCATGTCCAAGGTCACGCTCGAGGAAACACATTATTTCCCATTCACCCTTTCAGATTCAGCTTAACTGTAAGGTGATATATCAATTAGTTAAATGTTGCTGTAGGGATATCGGAATCGGCCGTAAAAGAATTTGCTGAAATCACTGATAGGGAGGAGTAAGAACGTCTCTAATATGCGAGAGTCACCTCTACAAGTGGAACTTTTAGGATATACCAGTAGGGTTTTTGGGTGTTCTACAAGTAGGGTATTTAGGTATTCCACAGGTAGGGTGGTAAAGGTTTTCTACAAGTAGGGCATTAAGGTATTCTACAAGTAGGGCATTAAGGTATTCTACAAGTAGGGCGTTAAGGTATTCTACAAGTAGGGCGTTAAGGTATTCTACAAGTAGGGCGTTAAGGTATTCTACAAGTAGGGCGTTAAGGTATTCTACAAGTAGGGCATTAAGGTATTCTACAAGTATGGGGGCGTTAAGGTTTTCTACAAGTAGGGCATTAAGGTATTCGACAAGTAGGGCGTTAAGGTATTCTACAAGTAGGGCATTAAGGTATTCTACAAGTAGGGCGTTAAGGTTTTCTACAAGTAGGGCGTTAAGGTTTTCTACAAGTAAGGATCTGGACAGTGATCTGTGCTAATGTACTAGTGGAGTCCTCAGAGAATCAGAGTCTGCCTGTATGTTTACTGACAGCAGCCACAGGCATAACCTCCGCGGCCTGTCATGCTTTAGGGGCTGACCTCGACCATAGATGAGGGATGCATCCCAAATGGCACCCTATTCCCTATATAGTTCACTACTATTGACCAGAGCTCTGGTAAAAAAAGAAGTGAACTACATAGGGAATAGGGTGCCATTTGGTTTTCAGCCGAGATGTTTTCACCTACCTGCTTGGCCGATGATGTCATGGACCGTCACCTCAGTCCACCACACCTGTCAGATCCACATAGCAGCGCGGGCTTCTTATCCCTTTACCACGGCATCATAGGGGCTTGTAACATCTTCATGTTGACATGGGGAAAAAATGTTTTTTATTTTTTTATATCTCAATAAAAGTAGTGATGCTTATACTAACGCTTTTATAAGTCCTACCAAACATTAAACAACATGATAATGTCTCATTGGGACCACTACAGTCCTTCTACTGGCCTGTTAGATGTCCCTTTTAAAGGGGCCTGGTGCCAGTGTTTTCTCTGTTTTTTTTTTGGGGGGGGGGGACTCCTGGAAAGACCTGCCAGAGCAGGAAGCCTGATTTCAATGCCTATTCCCTTGGGTTAACTCTCTCTTCCCTGGAGTTAACGCTCTCTCTCTCTCTCTCTAAGGCCTCCACCCATCCCCCTTATTTCTCTCTCTTTCCGTCGCTTTCTCACCATGACATATTTTTCTCACCCCTGGAAAATATACAAGCATGTATGCACAAGAACACAGACACACACATGGCATGCACACAAAAAATGTTCACATACATACTATGTACGTAAGCATGCATGCACACACACACATCAAGACACAGACAAACACACATTGAGAGACAAGCCTACATACCCACAGATAGAGACAGGCAGAGAAAGACATATAGACAGACAGTGAGAGAGAGAGAGAGAGAGAGAGAGAGAGAGAGAGAGAGAGAGAGAGAGAGAGAGGGAGGGGCCGAGACAGCCAGCCAGCCAGCCAGCCAGCCAGCCAGCCAGCCAGCCAGCCAGCCAGCCAGCCAGCCAGCCAGCCAGCCAGCCAGCCAGCCAGCCAGACAGACAGACAGACAGACAGACAGACGACAGACAGACAGACAGACAGACAGACAGACAGACAGACAGACAGACAGACAGACAGACAGACAGACAGACAGACAGACAGACAGACAGACAGACAGACAGACAGACAGACAGACAGACAGACAGACAGACAGACAGACAGACAGACAGACAGGACAGACAGACAGACAGACAGACAGACAGACAGACAGACAGACAGACAGACAGACAGACAGACAGACAGACAGACAGACAGACAGACAGACAGACAGACAGACAGACAGACAGACAGACAGACAGACAGACAGACAGACAGACAGACAGACAGACAGACAGACAGACAGACAGACAGACAGACAGACAGACAGACAGACAGCAGACAGACAGACAGACAGACAGACAGACAGACAGACAGACAGACAGACAGACAGACAGAGAGTGAGAGAGTTCAGCTACATGCCCTGTAAGAAAGAACTCTATCATAAGACAAGAAAAATGTTAACCCTGTGTACCTTGGCTGCCCAGCGAGGTCTTATATAATGCAGGACATGCATTCTGAAGGGAACCTAAAGGGACATAGCACACAAATACTGCATAGTTCTAGTAATTTTACAAATGTTTCAAATACTCATCCATCCTAGAGGGGTGAAACACTCTGAAAGATACAGGTTATTAATTCCTACTAACAATCCAAAGTGATTCATATTGACAATTTCATTGTAAATTGTGAAACGTATGTGTCTTCTGGATGACAGAAACTGATGCCAGTGTATTGTGAGGATCCTGAAACATTACATTATGGGTTTCTATCAGGCGCAGAATATTATACAAAATCACATTTTTCACGAAAATCATATTACAGCAATTTGCGCCCTCTGTTAATACTCACATAACTACGTGTCATATATTTAGGTGTTTTCAAGAGATCCAGGGCAAGCAGTGGTTGGTAGGACCATTTCTTTTTGCCAGCATCCTGGCTGGATGCTATATTTTTGTACTGTAGAAGTACTCTGAACAAAAGGTCCATCTTTCTCGTGCATAGTTGAGCAACACCTCCATTACCCTGATGTACTGTAAGTCACTTCATTACTCTCAACATTACCAATTACAGAGCAGCAATGGACTAACACTGTCCGGCCAAAGTTAGTGTTTTTCAGTGGCCATGGCAACAGCTAGGGGGAAGACTGATTGCGCTCCACACGCAGGAAGTACTGCAAGGACAACAGGATGTGCCCTGGCTCCGCCGTCGAGGGTCTAAGAATTCAAGGAAGTTATTGTACTTTGTGGAATGGCCTGAGGAATGCAAGATGTCTGACGCTTTTGAGGTCCTGGCCATATCACATGTCGGAGGCGACAGGCTTTGAAGATACTAATGTGACTGTTGATAGTAATGTGTCCCTTGATAGTAATGTGTCCCTTGATAGTAATGTGTCTGTTGATAGTAATGTGTCTATTGCTAGTAATGTGTCTGTTGATAGTAATGTGTCTATTGATAGTAATGTGTCTGTTGGTAGTAATGTCTGTTGATAGTAATGTGTCTGTTAATAGTAAGGTGTCTGTTAATAGTAATGTAGCTGTTGATAGTAATGTGTCTGTTGATAGTAATGTGCCCATTGTTAGATGCATGGGTGCGATTGTGCTGGCACAGTGAAGTCACCCACCTCTTTCCACCTCTCTCTATTCTCCTCTTGACAGTCAGGAATGTCAACATTTGAAATAAAAAACTTGACTTGGAAAGTCGTGCACTATTGCATATTTTCAGTCAAATTGTTGTACTGTGTGTTTTTAGTTGCATTGTTTCAAGAGAGAACACCATCTCTGTTGGTGATGGCACCCAACACTGTAACAGAACGCACAGTTGAAGTTGATAATCGTTCTACCTCAGAAACAGCATGTGCAAAGACTTTGCTACGTGACGTTGACATCTGGTATATATGAAACCTCTTTGACAGGACAGTCAGAATTATACTGCGTTCATCTACCTCCATTTCTCAATCGCCTCACTTCCTGTTCAGTGGAGACAAAATGTGTCCCAAATGACACCCTATTCCCTATATAGCGCACTACTTTTGACCTAAAGCCCTGTGGGGAACAGGGTGCCATTTTGGACTCACATTAGACATTGGTGGCTCAGATGAGCTTTTGGTGCTGAGCTCAGTCTTTAATCCGCGGTCCCAACTAAGTCAGAGGTTCCTCTCTAACACTGTTCTGTTCCTCTGGACATCTCAGGTTTCCCCCTGGCCTGCATTCTTCCCTCCAACTGTGTGTCTGATCCTGTGTGAGGCTTCACGCCTCCACCTGCCTAATTGGTCCTGGGATGGGTCCTACTCTGCCCCCCCCCCCCCGTTCAGAAGCTGTGTGTCTGTTCTAAATAGCACCCTATTCCTTATGTAGTGCACTACTTTTGACCAGGTCCCATAGGGTAATAGGGTGCCATTTTGGACACAACCCTGGTCTCGCCGTGTTCCGGATTGTTCCGAGTGACAGTCTCGACAGTCCCTCTCCCTGATGCGTGGATAGAACTGTATGCCCAGAGGTCAGGGGTTACAGAGGGTCAGGGGTTAACGCTACAGGCTGCACACCAACAACAAACAATTCGTCCCAAATCTCTTCAGCCCACTCTCTGTTCCATCAACACTGGAAGCCCCTCAATCCCTTCGCACCCAAAACAAACACCATCACATCCATTACCTTATTAGAGTTATGATGATAGTAGCTGGATGTTCATACTGATACTGGACATTTTAGGACTGAATGCAGACTACCTCTCCTATTTCATCTCATCAGTAATCTGGGCCGTTACGAAGATGCAATAGGGAGAGATTGGCAAGAGGGGAAGTCATGCTTAAGTTAAGGGTTTTGGGGGAATGAGGGTTTGAGGGTTGATCCAGTGTAGGGATCAAATGTTTGCCCGGTGCTGACAGGTACGTTGGGCCTGTGGAGCTGTGGTGTCTGTTTGCGTGCCTGAGGTGTAGCAAACTGCATGTTGGCTCACTCTGATGATGTGTTGTTCAATGGAAAGGTTAACAGGTTTGACCTTCCTGTTCTCTAGCCACCACGATGATCAAGAACACAGACACACGGACGAGGAAGCGGAAAACCTGAAACCTGAGTTATGGAGGTGAAAAACAAGTGATGTAGGTTTTTATATTGGTACAATATTTATCTTCCCAAGATGAGTATAAAAACACCATTACTTTCACTTCTAAAATAATAATAATAATAAATAATAATAATAATAATAGATGGAATTTATATAGCCCTGTTCAATGACCCAAAGACACGTGAACCCTACCTTGAACAAACCATTAACCCTTTTACTAAACTATTTTGTACAGGCGAAAAGCCCAGCACTCTGACAAGCATAGTTGTCTTCTTTTAAAGACTATGGAAACTTCAATTTTCAGATACTTTTTTTGATTTAACTAGGCAAGTCTGTTAAGAATAAATTCCTATTTAAAATGACGGCCTACACCGGCCAAACCTTGACAACGCTCGGCCAATTGTGCGCCACCCTATGGTACTCCCAATCACAAACGGTTGTGATACAGCCTGGATGCGAACCAGGGCGTCTGAGGTGACACTTCAAGTACTGAGGCGCAATGCCTTAGACCACTGCGCCACTCGGGAGCCCCTCCACACCAAGTCTGTGGTCTGAGAATGTCCATTTGGTCACATGTACTGCTGCTGTTCACCATGAGATGGGAAGGACATACTGACATGAATCTTTTGTACTACGGAGTACAATGATTTTTTAAAATAATTTTATGGTGAAACTAATTAACTAATCACAACTCATCACATTAATCTATCACAAACTGACATTAGCAGCCGGAAGATCCAATCCCTGAAACAGACAGACTTTAGGTAGGAGTCAACACAGACAAACATATTCAATCATGTTGAGTATTAGGAGTCAACACAGACAAACATATTCAATCATGTTGAGTATTAGGAGTCAACACAGACAAACATATTCAATCATGTTGAGTATTAGGAGTCAACACAGACAAACATATTCAATCATGTTGAGTATTAGGAGTCAACACAGACAAACATATTCAATCATGTTGAGTATTAGGAGTCAACACAGACAAACATATTCAATCATGTTGAGTATTAGGAGTCAACACAGACAAACATATTCAATCATGTTGAGTATTAGGAGTCAACACAGACAAACATATTCAATCATGTTGAGTATTAGGAGTCAACACAGACAAACATATTCAATCATGTTGAGTATTAGGAGTCAACACAGACAAACATATTCAATCATGTTGAGTATTAGGAGTCAACACAGACAAACATATTCAATCATGTTGAGTATTAGGAGTCAACACAGACAAACATATTCAATCATGTTGAGTATTAGGAGTCAACACAGACAAACATATTCAATCATGTTGAGTATTAGGAGTCAACACAGACAAACATATTCAATCATGTTGAGTATTAGGAGTCAACACAGACAAACATATTCAATCATGTTGAGTATTAGGAGTCAACACAGACAAACATATTCAATCATGTTGAGTATTAGGAGTCAACACAGACAAACATATTCAATCATGTTGAGTATTAGGAGTCAACACAGACAAACATATTCAATCATGTTGAGTATTAGGAGTCAACACAGACAAACATATTCAATCATGTTGAGTATTAGGAGTCAACACAGACAAACATATTCAATCATGTTGAGTATTAGGAGTCAACACAGACAAACATATTCAATCATGTTGAGTATTAGGAGTCAACACAGACAAACATATTCAATCATGTTGAGTATTAGGAGTCAACACAGACAAACATATTCAATCATGTTGAGTATTAGGAGTCAACACAGACAAACATATTCAATCATGTTGAGTATTAGGAGTCAACACAGACAAACATATTCAATCATGTTGAGTATTAGGAGTCAACACAGACAAACATATTCAATCATGTTGAGTATTAGGAGTCAACACAGACAAACATATTCAATCATGTTGAGTATTAGGAGTCAACACAGACAAACATATTCAATCATGTTGAGTATTAGGAGTCAACACAGACAAACATATTCAATCATGTTGAGTATTAGGAGTCAACACAGACAAACATATTCAATCATGTTGAGTATTAGGAGTCAACACAGACAAACATATTCAATCATGTTGAGTATTAGGAGTCAACACAGACAAACATATTCAATCATGTTGAGTATTAGGAGTCAACACAGACAAACATATTCAATCATGTTGAGTATTAGGAGTCAACACAGACAAACATATTCAATCATGTTGAGTATTAGGAGTCAACACAGACAAACATATTCAATCATGTTGAGTATTAGGAGTCAACACAGACAAACATATTCAATCATGTTGAGTATTAGGAGTCAACACAGACAAACATATTCAATCATGTTGAGTATTAGGAGTCAACACAGACAAACATATTCAATCATGTTGAGTATTAGGAGTCAACACAGACAAACATATTCAATCATGTTGAGTATTAGGAGTCAACACAGACAAACATATTCAATCATGTTGAGTATTAGGAGTCAACACAGACAAACATATTCAATCATGTTGAGTATTAGGAGTCAACACAGACAAACATATTCAATCATGTTGAGTATTAGGAGTCAATACAGACAATATAAAAAAACTAAAAGCATTGTATTTGAGATAAATGAATCACTAAACCCTAAACCTCAACTAAATCTGGTAATGAATAATGTGGCAAATGAGCAAGTTGAGGTGCCTAAACTGCTTGGAGTAACCCTGGATTGTAAACTGTCATGGTCAAAACATATTGACCAAAAAGTATGGGGGAGTAATGAAGCGCTTCTCTGCTTTCTGACATCGTTTTTCTCCAAGGTGGCATAGCAGTTCAGACGTCTTTTGTCCTCGTCTTGTCGTGTCCTGTATATATATATATTTACAACTTTTTCACATACATGTTATTTTTATTTTCCATCAACTCATCTTCAAAACACTCTCCTGCAACCCGCCTCACCAATGTATATTTATAAAAAAGTATTATTTACCTCAGATCTGTAATCCTCCAAGAAGCTAGCCAGAAACTCCAAGAAGCTAGCCTGAAACTAGCCAGAAGCTAATCCAGAAGCTAGTTCAGAAACTAGTTGGCTCCTTTACTGGTAAGTCGTTGGTGTTCAGCTAACCACGGTTTGTGGTCATCGGCTATCCTTTGGCTCGAAAGTCTATCGCCAGTTCTGTACGGCGCAGCGCGGCTCGGAGCGGAGCATACCGGACCAATTTTTCTCTCCATGTCCCTGGATTTCGACTGCTCTCTGGACATTCATGCCCGGATCTCACAGCTAGCTAGCTGCTATCCGTGTGACTATCGGCCTTCGTCGATTCCGGAGCAAACATCAATTGTTCCGGAGCTAGCAAGCTCCGTCAATCACTCCTGAGTTCCATCAATCGCACCTGGGCTGCAGTCGCCTATCCGGACCCGTTTTGCTGCCTTCGCGGAGCCCCACCGGGCCTTCACAACTGGACTGCCGACGTTATCTACCCGAAGGGGTTATTCGGCTGGCTCCTCCGTCGCGACGTTACCTGAACGCCCATCTGCGGCCTGCTAACCGTTAGCTGTCTTACCGGCTGCTATCTGAATAGACAATCGGACAATTTTTTTTATTTTTTTATTTTATTTTTTTATTATTATTATTATGTTTTCTTCTTGGGCCTCTATAACTATATCTATTGTTTTTATTTTTGTTGTTGTTGTGTGATTTGGATTGATCCCCTCTACCACACGGAACCCCACTAATCTACTGACGGAGCGCAGGAGGTGGCTAACAACAGACCTCCATCCTATGCTAGCTTGCTACCGATGCCCTGGCTAGCTGTCTAAATCACCAACCAACCTCTCCACTCACCGGACCCTTTTGATCACTCGACTAAGCATGCCTCTCCTTAATGTCAATATGTCTTGTCCATTTCTGTTCTGGTTAGTGTTTATTGGCTTATTTCACTGTAGAGCCTCTAGTCCTGCTCACTATACCTTATCCAACCTATTAGTTCCACCACCCACACATGCAATGACATCTCCTGGTTTCAACGATGTTTCTAGAGACAATATCTCTCTCTTCATCACTCAATACCTAGGTTTACCTCCACTGTATTCACATCCTACCATACATTTGTCTGTACATTATACCTTGATGCTATTTTATCGCCCCCAGAAACCTCCTTTTACTCTATGTTCCAGACGTTCTAGACGACCAATTCTCATAGCTTTTAGCCGTACCCTTATTCTACTCCTCCTATGTTCCTCTGGCGATGTAGAGGTGAATCCAGGCCCTGCAGTGCCTAGCTCCACTCCTATTCCCCAGGCGCTCTCTTTTGACGACTTCTGTAACCGTAATAGCCTTGGTTTCATGCATGTTAACATTAGAAGCCTCCTCCCTAAGTTTGTTCTATTCACTGCTTTAGCACACTCTGCCAACCCGGATGTTCTAGCTGTGTCTGAATCCTGGCTTAGGAAGACCACCAAAAACTCAGACATTTTAATTCCAAACTACAACATTTTCAGACAAGATAGAACTGCCAAAGGGGGCGGTGTTGCAATCTACTGCAAAGATAGCCTGCAGAGTTCTGTCCTACTATCCAGGTCTGTACCCAAACAATTCGAACTTCTACTTTTAAAAATCCACCTCTCTAAAAACAAGTCTCTCACCGTTGCCGCCTGCTATAGACCACCCTCTGCCCCCAGCTGTGCTCTGGACACCATATGTGAACTGATTGCCCCCCATCTATCTTCAGAGTTCGTGCTGCTAGGCGACCTAAACTGGAACATGCTTAACACCCCAGCCATCCTACAATCTAAACTTGATGCCCTCAATCTCACACAAATAATCAATGAACCTACCAGGTACCTCCCCAAAACCTTAAACACGGGCACCCTCATAGATATCATCCTAACCAACTTCCCCTCTAAATACACCTCTGCTGTCTTCAACCAAGATCTCAGCGATCACTGCCTCATTGCCTGCATCCGTAATGGGTCAGCGGTCAAACGACCTCCACTCATCACTGTAAAACGCTCCCTGAAACACTTCTGCGAGCAGGCCTTTCTAATCGACCTGGCCGGGGTATCCTGGAAGGATATTGATCTCATCCCGTCAGTAGAGGATGCCTGGATATTTTTAAAAAATGCCTTCCTAACCATCTTAAATAAACATGCCCCATTTAAGAAATTTAGAACCAGGAACAGATATAGCCCTTGGTTCTCCCCAGACCTGACTGCCCTTAACCAACACAAAAACATCCTATGGCGTTCTGCATTAGCATCGAACAGCCCCCGTGATATGCAGCTGTTCAGGGAAGCTAGAAATCATTATACACAGGCAGTTAGAAAAGCCAAGGCTAGCTTTTTCAAGCAGAAATTTGCTTCCTGCAACACTAACTCAAAAAAGTTCTGGGACACTGTAAAGTCCATGGAGAATAAGAACACCTCCTCCCAGCTGCCCACTGCACTGAAGATAGGAAACACTGTCACCACTGATAAATCCACCATAATTGAGAATTTCAATAAGCATTTTTCTACGGCTGGCCATGCTTTCCACCTGGCTACTCCTACCCCGGACAACAGCACTGCACCCCCAACAGCAACTCGCCCAAGCCTTCCCCATTTCTCCTTCTCCCAAATCCATTCAGCTGATGTTCTGAAAGAGCTGCAAAATCTGGACCCCTACAAATCAGCCGGGCTAGACAATCTGGACCCTTTCTTCCTAAAATTATCTGCCGAAATTGTTGCCACCCCTATTACTAGCCTGTTCAACCTCTCTTTCGTGTCGTCTGAGATTCCCAAAGATTGGAAAGCAGCTGCGGTCATCCCCCTCTTCAAAGGGGGGGACACTCTTGACCCAAACTGCTACAGACCTATATCTATCCTACCGTGCCTTTCTAAGGTCTTCGAAAGCCAAGTCAACAAACAGATTACCGACCATTTCGAATCTCACCATACCTTCTCTGCTATGCAATCCGGTTTCAGAGCTGGTCATGGGTGCACCTCAGCCACGCTCAAGGTCCTAAACGATATCTTAACCGCCATCGATAAGAAACATTACTGTGCAGCCGTATTCATTGATCTGGCCAAGGCTTTCGACTCTGTCAATCACCATATCCTCATCAGCAGACTCGACAGCCTTGGTTTCTCAAATGATTGCCTCGCCTGGTTCACCAACTACTTCTCTGATAGAGTTCAGTGTGTCAAATCGGAGGGTCTGCTGTCCGGACCTCTGGCAGTCTCTATGGGGGTGCCACAGGGTTCAATTCTTGGACCGACTCTCTTCTCTGTATACATCAATGAGGTCGCTCTTGCTGCTGGTGAGTCCCTGATCCACCTCTACGCAGACGACACCATTCTGTATACTTCCGGCCCTTCTTTGGACACTGTGTTAACAACCCTCCAGGCAAGCTTCAATGCCATACAACTCTCCTTCCGTGGCCTCCAATTGCTCTTAAATACAAGTAAAACTAAATGCATGCTCTTCAACCGATCGCTACCTGCACCTACCCGCCTGTCCAACATCACTACTCTGGACGGCTCTGACTTAGAATACGTGGACAACTACAAATACTTAGGTGTCTGGTTAGACTGTAAACTCTCCTTCCAGACCCATATCAAACATCTCCAATCCAAAGTTAAATCTAGAATTGGCTTCCTATTTCGCAACAAAGCATCCTTCACTCATGCTGCCAAACATACCCTTGTAAAACTGACCATCCTACCAATCCTCGACTTTGGCGATGTCATTTACAAAATAGCCTCCAATACCCTACTCAACAAATTGGATGCAGTCTATCACAGTGCAATCCGTTTTATCACCAAAGCCCCATATACTACCCACCATTGCGACCTGTACGCTCTCGTTGGCTGGCCCTCGCTTCATACTCGTCGCCAAACCCACTGGCTCCATGTCATCTACAAGACCCTGCTAGGTAAAGTCCCCCCTTATCTCAGCTCGCTGGTCACCATAGCATCTCCCACCTGTAGCACACGCTCCAGCAGGTATATCTCTCTAGTCACCCCCAAAACCAATTCTTTCTTTGGCCGCCTCTCCTTCCAGTTCTCTGCTGCCAATGACTGGAACGAACTACAAAAATCTCTGAAACTGGAAACACTTATCTCCCTCACTAGCTTTAAGCACCAACTGTCAGAGCAGCTCACAGATTACTGCACCTGTACATAGCCCACCTATAATTTAGCCCAAACAACTACCTCTTTCCCAACTGTATTTAATTTTAATTTATTTATTTATTTTGCTCCTTTGCACCCCATTATTTTTTTATTTCTACTTTGCACATTCTTCCATTGCAAAACTACCATTCCAGTATTTTACTTGCTATATTGTATTTACTTTGCCATCATGGCCTTTTTTGCCTTTACCTCCCTTCTCACCTCACATTGTATATAGACTTGTTTATACTGCATTATTGACTGTATGTTTGTTTTTACTCCATGTGTAACTCTGTGTCGTTTTATCTGTCGAACTGCTTTGCTTTATCTTGGCCAGGTCGCAATTGTAAATGAGAACTTGTTCTCAACTTGCCTACCTGGTTAAATAAAGGTAAAATAAAATAAAATAAATCGCTATCAACAAAATAAGTCCAAGTTTTGTAGCACCTGGAATAAATCAAATCAAATCAAATTTATTTATATAACCCTTCGTACATCAGCTGAATACTGTCCAGTCATGTGGAATACTGTCCAGTCATATGGAATACTGTCCAGTCATATGGAATACTGTCTAGTCATATGGAATACTGTCTAGTCATATGGAATACTGTCTAGTCATATGGAATACTGTCTAGTCATATGGAATACTGTTCAGTCATATGGAATACTGTCCAGTCATATGGAATACTGTCTAGTCATACGGAATACTGTCCAGTCATATGGAACACTGTTCAGTCATATGGAATACTGTCCAGTCATATGGAATACTGTCCAGCCATATGGAATACTGTCCAGTCATATGGAATACTGTCCATTCATATGGAATACTGTCCATTCATATGGAATACTGTCCAGTCATATGGACTACTGTCCAGCCATATGGAATACTGTCCAGTCATATGGAATACTGTCCAGTCATATGGAATACTGTCCAGTCATATGGACTACTGTCCAGTCATATGGAATACTGTCCAGTCATATGGAATACTGTCCAGTCATATGGAATACTGTCTAGTCATATAGAATACTGTCCAGTCATATGGAATACTGTCCAGTCATATGGAATACTGTCCAGTTATATAGAATACTGTCCAATCATATGTAAAACTGCCCAGTCATATTGAATACTGTCCAGTCATATGGAATACTGTCCAGTCATATAGAATACTGTCCAGTCAAATGGAATACTGTCCAGTCATATGGAATACTGTCCAGTCATATGGAATACTGTCCAGTCATATGGAATACTGTCCAGTCATATGGACTACTGTCCAGTCATATGGACTACTGTCTAGTCATATGGAATACTGTCCAGTTATATAGAATACTGTCCAGTCATATAGACTACTGTCCAGTCAAATGGAATACTGTCCAGTCATATGGAATACTGTCCAGTCAAATGGAATACTGTCCAGTCATATGGAATACTGTCCAGTCATATGGAATACTGTCCAGTCATATGGACTACTGTCCAGTCATATGGAATACTGTCCAGTCAAATGGAATACTGTCCAGTCATATGGAATACTGTCCAGTCAAATGGAATACTGTCCAGTCATATGGACTACTGTCCAGTCATATGGAATACTGTCCAGTCAAATGGAATACTGTCCAGTCATATGGAATACTGTCCAGTCATATGGAATACTGTCCAGTCATATAGAATACTGTCCAGTCAAATGGAATAGTGTCCAGTCATATGGAATACTGTCCAGTCATATGGAATACTGTCCAGTCATATGGACTACTGTCCAGTCATATGGACTACTGTCCAGTCAAATGGAATACTGTCCAGTTATATAGAATACTGTCCAGTCATATGCAATACTGCCCAGTCATATTGAATACTGTTCAGTCATATGGAATACTGTCTAGTCATATGGAATACTGTCCAGTCATATAGAATACTGTCCAGTCAAATGGACTACTGTCCAGTCATATGGAATACTGTCCAGTCATATGGAATACTGTCCAGTCATATGGACTACTGTCCAGTCATATGGAATACTGTCCAGTCATATGGAATACTGTCCAGTCATATGGACTACTGTCTAGTCATATGGACTACTGTCCAGTCAAATGGAATACTGTTCAGCCATATGGAATACTGTCCAGTCATATAGACTACTGTCCAGTCATATGGACTACTGTCCAGTCATATGGAATACTGTCCAGTCATATGGAATACTGTCCAGTCATATGGTCAAGTGACACACAAGAGGGACATAGGCACATTATACTTGGCCCAGAACAGAGCAGCACAGCTGGCCCCTAAATGTACAAATAGAGATAACATGAATGGGAAAGGGGATACTTAGTCAGTTGTCCAACTGAATGCACTAGGCTACCTGCCGCCGTGAATGTCAATCTCTCCTGGTTTAAAGTAGAGGAGAGATTGACTGCATCTCTACTAGTCTTTGTGAGAGGTATTGACATGTTGAAAACACTGTGCTGTCTGATCAAACGACTAACACACAGCTCAGACACCCATGCATACCCCATAAGACATGCCACCAGGGGTCTCTTCACGGTCCCAAGTCCAGAACAGACTCTCGGAAACACACGGTACTAAATAAAGCCATGAATACATGGAACTCTATTCCACATCATGTAACTCAAGTGAGCCGTAAAATCAGATTTCAAAAACATAAAACTATACCTTACGGAACAACGCGGACTGTGAAGAGAGACACACACATACACACACTAACTCTCCCATTCAACCATGGGTAATAGGAGTCAGCACAGACAATCCCATTCAACCATGGGTAATAGGAGTCAGCACAGACAATCCCATCCAACCATGGGTAATAGGAGTCAGCACAGACAATCCCATTCAACCATGGGTAATAGGAGTCAGCACAGACAATCCCATTCAACCATGGGTAATAGGAGTCGGCACAGACAATCCCATTCAACCATGGGTAATAGGAGTCAGCACAGACAATCCCATCCAACCATGGGTAATAGGAGTCAGCACAGACAATCCCATTCAACCATGGGTAATAGGAGTCAGCACAGACAATCCCATCCAACCATGGGTAATAGGAGTCAGCACAGACAATCCCTCTCAAACATGGGGAATAGGAGTCCTCTAGAGGTGATGCAAGGTACTGTAAATGTGACTACTCAGAAACAGCGATTACTGTCAGGGCACACTTGTTTTGCTAGATCATCAACTCCAATTTCCATTCGTACGTGTCCGCACACTCATTTAGAAAGGTCCTCATTGCTTAAAAATAAAGGAGAGACTGTACTGAATCATAAAATAGAGACTGTACTGAATCATAAGAGAGACTGTACTGAAACATAAGAGAGACTGTACTGAAACATGTAATAGAGACTGTACTGAAATATGAAATAGAGATGGTTCTGAAACATAAAATATAGACTGTCTTAAATTCTAAGGATGAGATTGTATTCATATTATTACACAACTCAAATTTAAACAAATATGTTGTGAAAGGAGCTCTGAAAAATAGCTTCAACTTTCTTTGCTGTATTTCTACATATGGTCAACTGCACACATTCTAATGAGGGCAATGTAAACCAAGCTTGGGGTCAATTTCATTTAAATTTCAGCCAATTCATTTCCTCTCAATTATTTTCAATGAGAAAAATGGGGAATTGGAATTTGGTTTACTTTCTGAATTGACTGGAATTTAAACGGAATTGACTGACCCCAACCCTAATGTAAACTTTAATCTCTGTTCGGTTCAGGAGACACAGGCTCCACTCCTCGACCAGGGGACCCAGGCTCCACTCCTCGACCAGGGGACCCAGGCTCCACTCCTCAACTAGGGGACACAGGCTCCACTCCTCGACCAGGGGACACAGGCTCCACTCCTCAACCAGGGGACACAGGCTCCACTCCTCGACCAGGGGACCCAGGCTCCACTCCTCAACCAGGGGAGCCAGGCTCCACTCCTCGACCTGGGGACACACGACCAGGGGACCCAGGCTCCTCTCCTCAGCCAGGGGACACATGCTCCACTCCTTGACCAGGGGACCCAGGCTCCACTCTTCAACCAGGGGACACACGACCAGGGGACCCAGGCTCCTCTCCTCAGCCAGGGGACACATGCTCCACTCCTTGACCAGGGGACCCAGGCTCCACTCTTCGACCAGGGGACACACGACCAGGGGACCCAGGCTCCTCTCCTCAACCAGGGGACCCAGGCTCCACTCCTCAACCAGGGGACACAGGCTCCTCTCCTCAGCCAGGGGACATATACATGTAGATACACTAACCAAGCATTAGCACATTGAATAGCAGCTTTCTAAGTTATTTCTAATTAGGGTTATTAATTTATTCATTTTGTGGCCCGTGTTTTGTTTTTGTGGGAGGAGGGGTGATTACTTTGTTTCCTGGTCTCCCCTAAACTTCCCAATGATTTACTGCATTGCTTGCTCTGGGTAAAAAGGTCCAACATAAAACAAACCTCTACATATACTCTTAGCGTACAAAACATTAGTATCACCTTCCTAATATTGAATTGCAGATTTTGCCATCAGAACAGTCTCAATTCGTTAGGGTATGGACTCTATAAGGTATCAAAAGTGTTCCTCAGGGATGCTGGCCCATGTTGACTCCAATACTTCCCACAGTTGTGTCAAGTTGGCTTGATGTCCTTTTGAGTGGTGGACCATTCTTGGCACACATGGGAAACTGTTAAGCGTGAAAAACACAGCATCGTTGCAGTTCTTGACACAAACCGGTGCACCTGGCACCTACAGTACTACCATACCCCATTCAAAGGTACTTAAATCTTTTGTCATACACAATCCATGTCTCAGTTGTCTCAAGGCTTAAAAATCCTTCTTTAACCCCGTCTCCTCCCCTTCATCTACACTGATTGAAGTGGATTTAACAGGTGACATCAATAAGGGATCGTAGCTTTCACCTGAATTCACCTTGTCAGTCTATGTCATGGAAGAGCACATATATTTAATTTGACATGTAGTTGAATACAACATTGTGCTTTGAAATAATAACACGCATGAATAAAGAACTTATTAAAGTAGTGATGACCCACCCTGATACTGACAGTTCTTGGTGAAGTGGTAGTTAGAGGGTTCTTTAGATGGTGGATGGATGACTCTATGTGTAGACAAACACTACATGGAGACCAATTATTCTTTAATAAAAAAAATGTAATGATGAACTGACCATGTCTACTGCCATGCATCAACTCAACTACTTCCTGTTTGCTCCCAATAATTGTAAACCGGGTACACATTCCAACCGAGACGATATACCCAGTGGTGTAAAATAACTAAGTAAAACTATTTTTGAAGTACTACTTAAGTCATTTTTGGGGGGTATCTGTACTTTACTATTTATATTTTTGACAACTTTTTATTTTACTCCACTACCAACCTAAAGAAAAGAATGTACTTTATACTCAATAAATTTTCCCTGACACCCAAAAATGGAGTGTGCCCCTGGCTGTGGAGTGTGCCCCTGGCTATGGAGTGTGCCCCTGGCTGTGGAGTGTGCCCCTGGCTGTGGAGTTTGCCCCTGGCTGTCCTTAAATCAAAAAAAGAAAGAAAATTGTGTAATCTGATTTGGAATTTGATGTCTAGTATTAACTTTTACTTTGTACTTTTACTCAAGTATGACAGTTGAATACTTTTCCCACCACTGTACTTAAGTCCATTTAAAACCAGATACTTTTGGACTTTTACTCAAGTAGTATTTTACTGGGTGGCATTCACTTTAACATGAGTCATTTTCTATTAAGTTAGCTATAGTTTAATTCAAGCATGAAAATGTAGTACTTTTTCCATCACTGGATATACCACAGGTAAAAATACTTGTTTCTCTATATGATATATAACTGCATTGTTGTTGATATACAGTAGATCTGTATACCACCACTACCTTGTCACAACACAATTGATTGGCTCAAACGCAATAAGAAGATAAGAAATTCCACAAATTATCTTTTAACAAGGCACAACTGATAATTTAAATGAATTCCAGGTGACTGCCTCCCGAAGCTGGTTGAGAGAATACCAAGAGTGTGCAAAGCTGTCATAAAGGCAAAGGGTGGCTATTTGAAGATTCTCAAATATAAAATCTATTTTGATTTGTTTAACACTATTTTGGTTACTACATGATTCCATATGTGTTATTTTATAGTTTTGATGTCTTCACTATTATTCTACAATGTAGAAAAGTAAAAATAAAGAAAAACCCTTGAATGAGTAGGTGTTCTAAAACTTTGGACTGGTAGTGTACAGCAGAATCTCCCCTGTACCATAGAGAGTGAACAGCCCTTAGCAGTACTATAAACCTACTAGCTATATACAGTACCACACTCCCTTCTGGCCTTATTGCTCAATTAATCAAACACTGCTTTAATGAATTAAATCATAAATTAATCATAAATTAGTCATGAAATAATCCTACACTGTTTAGTGTTCTCTGGTAACATGCCCTGACATTGGCCACTAGATGGCAGTATAACTATATTGTGTTGGAGGTAGAAAACACTGTTCACCCACTGTGCATCAAATAACATATTAAATGTTATCTTTCACATGCGCCAAATAAAACTGGTGTAGACTTTACAGTGAAATGTTTGGTTACAAACCCTTAACCAAACACAAGAAGAATAAAATAACATGCACAAAAATGGAGCAATATCTAGTGGGGCGGCAGGGTAGCCTAGTGGTTAGAGCGCTGGACTAGTAACCGGAAGGTTGCAAGTTCAAACCCCGAGCTGACAAGGTACAAATCTGTCGTTCTGCCCCTGAACAGGCAGTTAACCCACTGTTCCTCAGGCCGTCATTGAACCCACAGGCCGTCATTGAAAATAAGAATTTGCTCTTAACTGACTTGCCTAGTTAAATAAAGGTAAATAAATAAATATACAGGAAGTACCAGTAGCAGATCAATGTGGAGCTATATACAGGAATTACAAGTACCAGATCAATGTGGAGCTATATACAGGAAGTACAAGTACCAGATCAATGTGGAGCTATATACAGGAATTACAAGTACCAGATCAATGTGGAGCTATATACAGGAAGTACAAGTACCAGATCAATGTGGAGCTATATACAGGAAGTACCAGTACCAGATCAATGTGGAGCTATATACAGGGAGTACCAGATCAATGTGGAGCTATATACAGGAAGTACCAGTAGCAGATCAATGTGGAGCTATATACAGGAAGTACCAGTACCAGATCAATGTGGAGCTTTATACAGGGAGTACCAGATCAATGTGGAGCTATATACAGGAAGTACCAGTATCAGATCAATGTGGAGCTATATACAGGGAGTACCAGATCAATGTGGAGCTATATACAGGAAGTACCAGTAGCAGATCAATGTGGAGCTACATTTGAAGTTGGAAGTTTACATACGCTTAGGATGGAGTCTTTAAAACTAGTTTTTCAACCACTCCACAAAGTCTTGTTAACAAACAATAGTTTTGGCAAGTCGGTTAGGACATCTACTTTGTGCATGACACAAATAATTTTTCCAACAATTGTTTACAGATTATTTAACTTATAATTCACTGTATCACAATACCAGTGGGTCAGAAGTTTACATACACTAAGTTGACTGTGCCTTTCGACAGCTTGGAAAATTCCAGAAAATGATGTCATGGCTTTAGAAGCTTCTGATAGGCTAACTGACATCATTTGAGTCAATTGGAGGTATACCTGTGGATGTATTTCAAGGCCTACCTTCAAACTCAGTGCCTCTTTACTTGACATCATGGGAAAATCAAAAGAACCAGCCAAGATCACAGGAAAAAAATGGTAGACCTTCACAAGTCTGGTTCATCCTCGGGAGCAATTTCCAAACACCTGAAGGTACCACGTTCATCTGTACAAACAATAGTACGCAAGTATAAACACCATGGGACCAAGCAGCCATCATACCCCTCAGGAAGGAGACGCGTTCTGTCTCCTATGAATGAATGTACGTTGGTGTGAAAAGTGCAAAACAGTCCCAGAACAACAGCAAAGGACCTTGTGAAGATGCGGAAGGAAACAGGTACAAAAGTATCTATATCCACAGTAAAACGAGTCCTATATCGACATAACCTGAAAGTTAGCTCTGCAAGGAAGAAGCCACTGCTCCAAAACCGCCATCAAAAAAACAGACTACAGTTTGCAACTGCACATGTGGACAAAGATCGTACTTTTCGGAGAAATGTCCTCTGATCTGATTAAACAAAAATAGGACTGTTTGGCCATAATGACCATTGTTATGTTTGGAGGAAAAAGGCGGAGGCTTGCAAGCGAAAGAACACCATCCCAACCGTGAAGCACAGGGATGGCAGCATCATGTTGTGGGGGTGCTTTGCTGCAGGAGGGATAAAATAAAGTGGTGACCCTAACTGACCTAAGACAGGGAATTTTTTACTAGTATTTAATGTCAGGAAGTGTGAAAAACTGAATTTAAATGTATTTGGCTAAGGTGTATGTAAACTTCTGACTTCAACTGTAATTGGGATGTACCCTACAGTGCTGTGACAACTAGACGAGGCAGAGCCACAGCATGGCTGGAACATGAAAGCATTTAATGAGACAACATGCCGCCAGGGACACTGTCCTGTTATATAAAAGGTAGCTAGCATAGCGCAAACAACAACAACACTGAGTAGAGTTGCTCAGGAGGATAAAACATCTTCCCTGTCTTATACTGTGCCAACCTTTTCTCTTACATCAGACTCTCAGAGAAAGGCAACAGAAAGTTCCACTCTGACATAAGGAAACCAAGACAACTTGAATATAAAGCAATTTGCAAAAGACAAAATGTCTGAATGCTGCGGAATGTTGTGGAAATTCATACACAGGGACACTCAAAGTCAATCTTAAATTAATAATTGTTTATTGTCAGTATGCTGGAGAGGTTCCAAACTTGTCGGACGGGGCCACAGTGCCTCCAGAGCCCTCCTGTCTCAGCCTCCAGTATTTATGCTGCAGTAGTTTATGTGTCGGGGGGCTGGGGTCAGTCTGTTATATCTGGAGTATTTCTCCTGTCTTATCCAGTGTCCTGTGTGAATTGAAGTATGCTCTCTCTAATTCTCTTTCTTTCTTTTTTTCTCTCTCTCGGAGGACCTGAGCCCTAGGACCATGCCTCAGGACTACCTGGCATGAGGAGTCTTTGCTGTCCCCAGTCCACCTGGTCGTGCTGCTGCTCCAGTTTCAACTGTTCTGCCTGCGGCTATGGAACCCTGACCTGTTCAACGGACGTGCTACCTGTCCCAGACCTGCTGTTTTCAACTCTCTAAAGACAGCAGGAGCGGTAAGAGATATTTTGAATGATCGGCTATGAAAAGCCAACTGACATTTACTCCTGAGGTGCTGACCTGTTGCACCCTCGACAACCACTGTGATTATTATTTTTTGACCCTGCTGGTCATCTATGAACATTTGAACATCTTGGCCATGTTCTGTTATAATCTCCACCTGGCACAGCCAGAAGAGGACTGGCCACCCCTCATAGCCTGGTTCCTCTCTAGGTTTCTTCCTAGGTTCTGGCCTTTCTAGGGAGTTTTTCCTAGCCACAGTGCTTCTACCCCTGCATTGCTTGTTGTTTGGGGTTTTAGGCTGAGTTTCTGTACAGCACTTTGAGATATCAGCTGATGTAAGAATGGCTTTATAAATAAATGTGATTTTGTTTGACTTGAAGCACCATAGTGAATGACTGTCAGGAGCTCTAATGAAGCAGTCCCGTTAGTCTGCTTATATACTGACAAGTCATATTTGCATGATTTAGCTTATTCATAATTAATTCATCATTAACGTTTGCTTCATTCATGTAACCGAACATTACTGGGTCATGCATGTGACAGACCAATAACTCATGAGGCTTCTTCTCTCTTAGCTGAGACCTTGAAACTGAGATATCCCTTTCTCTAAACAAGGTTGTGGACGTACTGCCAAATTAGACACTGATAGTGAGGATTCGCTCGATCAGTCACTTGCATGAACACAAAAATTGGTTTATAGAAAAACACAAACATAGAACATAGAAATTGGTAAATAGAAAAGGACCAACATAACATTTTCCATCACATGACAATAACTGTGCCTAGTGCCAGTACATTAACTCCAGGTATAGGGAATGAGAGCATGGCAGACTCTTGCATGCTGCAAGGTTAGGATAGGGGCATGCTACAAGTTTAGGATAGGGGCATGCTACAAGGTTCTGTTAGAGCCATGCTACCAGGACAGGGGCATGCTACAAGGACAGGGAAATGCTACAGGGTTAGGTTAAGGCTATGCTACAAGGATAGGGGCATGCTACAAGGTTAGGTTGGAGCCATGCTACAAGGACAGGGAAATGCTACAGGGTTAGGTTAAGGCTATGCTACAAGGATAGGGGCATGCTACAAGGTTAGGTTAGAGCCATGCTACAAGGACAGGGGCATGCTACAAGGATAGGTTAGAGCCATGCTACAAGGACAGGGGCATGCTACAAGGATAGGTTAGAGCCATGCTACAAGGACAGGGGCATGCTACAAGGATAGGTTAGAGCCATGCTACAAGGACAGGGGCATGCTACAAGGACAGGGGCATGCTACAAGGACAGGGGCATGCTACAAGGACAGGGGCATGCTACAAGGACAGGGGCATGCTATAAGGTTAGGTTGGGGGCATGCTACAAGGACAGGGGCATGCTAAAAGGACAGGGGCATGCTATAAGGTTAGGTTGGGGGCATGCCACAAGGACAGGGGCATGCTACAAGGTTAGGTTAGAGCCATGCTACAAGGACAGGGGCATGCTACAAGGTTAGGTTAGAGCCATGCTACAAGGACAGGGGCATGCTCCAAGGACAGGCATCAGAGATCTCAGGACAAGTCATGGTCTTTCTTCTCCCCCCTGTCAGGGTAGATGGTGGTGGCAGCCAGAGGAGGCTGGTGGGAGTAGCTATAGGAGAACGTGATTATTGTGGTTCACATATGTTTGATACCGCTCCATCTATTCCATTCCAGCCATTACAATGAGCCCATCCTCCTGTTACTCTTCCCACCAGCCTCCACTGGTGGCAGCCGAGCTGGGTCCAACAAGAGCCTCTTTCATACAGTAGCTGCTAGTAGTCAGCCTGTTTCAGCTGTGCTGGAGATAGCTCTGCAGCCTATTCTCTAGGGTGGAGTATGGAGGGGTGGAGGGGGATGGGGGGAGTGAATGAGGAGATATCCCCGAATGTGTCCCAAATGGCACCCTATTCCCTGTATAGTGCACTACTTTTGACCAGAGACCTGGAAATTCATAGACAGAGCTATGGATGCAAAGACTGACCATCCATTATATAAAAATGATCGTTTTAACAATGTTTTGAAGCTATATAGTGTTTGTTTACATTTACTTTGTTTACAAACATTGGTGTAAAACAATATTATATTTTTGGTTCGGATGGGGTAAGACAGTTGAACTAAGCTCATGAGGCATTTATAAGTTATATTCTTGAAGAATCAATGGGTATAGTTAATTCCAAAAATGGATGTAGCAACTGCAGGTTGCCTCTTTAATGAAACCTACCAGGAAAACGTCCAGGGAACCATAGTAAAACGTTCTCAGAACCTCCCTGCAACCTAAAAAGTATTGTTCCCAGAACAGGATAACATTTTCACTTGTGTCTTATCGGTCAGAAAAATTATGGCTTCGTTCCCAGAACTAATGGGAAACAAAAAACATATGTTCCCACAACTTCCAAGAAACCAAATGTGCTCGCTGGGGTCTTATTCCAGAGCTTGCGAACTGTGTTATATACAACCTATTTCTGCCTTGTCTTCTGGTGTAAAGGTGACTTTAATACTCTTATTCCAGAGTCTGGGGGCTGTGTTATATACAACCTATATGATAAGGGAAGCACCTTATCGAGATGGTTGTTGCATAACAAGCCTCGTTCCTTCTACAGAATGTTATCCTGCATTGCTCTACCAACAGATACTGTATCTCCTGTTTCTCCATCTCCCTCTCCAGTGACTTCTCTTCTTGTATCTCCTGTTTCTCCATCTCCCTCTCCAGTGGCTTAACTTCTTGTATCTCCTGTTTCTCCATCTCCCTCTCCAGTGCTTAACTTCTTGTATCTCCTGTTTCTCCATCTCCCTCTCCAGTGCTTAACTTCTTGTATCTCCTGTTTCTCCATCTCCCTCTCCAGTGGCTTCTCTTCTTGTATCTCCTGTTTCTCCATCTCCCTCTCCAGTGGCTTCTCTTCTTGTATCTCCTGTTTCTCCATCTCCCTCTCCAGTGGCTTCTCTTCTTGTATCTCCTGTTTCTCCATATCCCTCTCCAGTGGATTCTCTTCTTGTATATCCTGTTTCTCCATCTCCCTCTCCAGTGGCTTCTCTGTAAAGTCCCAAAGCATGCCCAAAGATGTGTGAAAATAGAGAGCTGCATAAAGCTCTAGTTATATTGTGTGGCAATTCGGATTCCTATTTCACAGGATATATCCCATGCAAGGCCAGCCAACACTGTGTCACTAAGCAGCAGCACTCAGTCATCTACCATAACAGGCTGAAGTAACAGGAGGCATCTTGGGAGCAAATACTGCAATGTGTTATAGGTTAGAGATTCATCCCAAATGGTAAACAATTCCCTATAGTCCACTACTTCTTTCCATTGTCCGCTACTTTGACTACTATTGGCCCTTGTAAAAGTAGTGCACTACATAGGGAATAGATTCCCATTAGAAACATAACCTAAGATAAGGTTGAGACGAGAGGATATGTTTGAGGTGTTCACTCACTCAGTATGCTCTGTGGCCCTATTTGCAGCCTATATCATTCCATTCTCTTGGCTTGAAAGAGACTTGATTATTCAGGTCACAAAAGTATTGTTGGCCTAGTTATGCTAGAGGTATGCTAGAGCTATGCTAGAGGTATGCTAGAGGTATGCTAGAGCCATGCTAGAGTTATGCTAGAGCTATGCTAGAGGTATGCTAGAGGTATGCTAGAGCTATGCTAGAGCTATGCTAGAGGTATGCTAGAGCCATGCTAGAGCCATGCTAGAGGTATGCTAGAGCCATACTAGAGCTATGCTAGAGGTATGCTAGAGCCATGCTAGAGCTATGCTAGAGCCATGCTAGAGGTATGCTAGAGCTATGCTAGAGCTATGCTAGAGCTATGCTAGAGTTATGCTAGAGCTATGCTAGAGGTATGCTAGAGCTATGCTAGAGGTATGCTAGAGCTATGCTAGAGCTATGCTAGAGCTATGCTAGAGTTATGCTAGAGCTATGCTAGAGGTATGCTAGAGCTATGCTAGAGGTATGCTAGAGGTATGCTAGAGGTATGCTAGAGCTATGCTAGAGCTATGCTAGAGCTATGCTAGAGTTATGCTAGAGCTATGCTAGAGGTATGCTAGAGCCATGCTAGAGCTATGCTAGAGCCATGCTAGAGGTATGCTAGAGCTATGCTAGAGCTATGCTAGAGCTATGCTAGAGTTATGCTAGAGCTATGCTAGAGGTATGCTAGCTAGAGTTTCACCACACGGTGTACCTTTTCTTATCTAGACCATGGGCCAGCCACCCACTGAGTATATGGCATGTAATACAAGACATGGTCCAGTGGCTTAAAGCCTACACACTGATGCCAACTATCCCTTATCCCTCTCAAAACACACAAATACATGATAAAACAAACAAAATATAATTACTTGGAATGATAAAGATAGTATTCTGATGTAGCAATGCAATAGCAGTGTGGTGTTTGTCTGAACAACACATTGGCATCAGAGCAACAAGATCTCAAGGTTTTACAAATTTGACTTCAGATTCTGATGTTTATCCACGTTTCCCCAAAAGTCAAACGTCGACGTGTTTGACGCCCTGGGCTCTATTTTCGGCTGGCTTTAAGGTGACGCTGGTGTGAAACGCGTTTTCGTTTGCAATTTCAAACGGTTGCTCAAGGATTGGAAATTAACCTGTATTATATCAGCTCGCTTGCGCTCAGATGGGAGTGGAGGAAATATTTGAGGTGTGCTAATTTCTGGCAGCACTGGTAGGGATATTTAAGACAAACCAAAAGCTGGGTTTAGCGGCAACGCGGTTGGTTATGGCATGAATTTTGACAGCGGAAACGCATTCTATCCCGCCGTGATGCATTACAAGAGTAATGTGCTTTTGGTGCATGTATACTTCGTATTTAGAAATAAAAAAAAACTCATGTTTTTTCCCCGATTCCATTTATTTGATTAAAAATGAAGGCTGCTTTGTTTTTGTCATGCCCAATGCGATCAAGTAGGTGAGAGCAAGGTATGTTGTCACACTTTCCACACTGTCTAACATTCACTGGGCACAATACATCACAATGGTATGAATGTCACACCAAATGAATTCATCACATATTTTGTATTCATTACATCTTCATACCTTATTTCAGTACAGAGGAGTTGAAGAACGTTAAATAGAGAGTGGGCACTTGTGACAATTTGCCCCATCAGCAGGTACATTGTCACACTACGTCGGGTAAGTTGTCACATTGGATTATCAATAAATAAGAACATAACAAATGAATTGTGAATAACTTTTTCATTTCAAATTCAAAAGAAAATTCAACTTCATTAAAGAACTCAAAATAAAAACAATCATGCCTAGAGAATCTGGCAAATCATGCCTTTCAATCAAAACAATAATGTTGGCAGAGCACACATTAATTAAGTGGCATGACCACTTTACTTTGAACAATGAAATCGAACGTTCTCTGGCGTGCACATACTGTAGATCCACGGTAATTGTTGGAATCGGAATGTAATGCTGCAGATAACTTGCTTAAATGTGTAAAGTCTTAACAAAACAGACGTGTAAGGATCTATGTGCAGCTGGTGCAGAGGAGTCAGGCGCAGGACAGCAGAGATGAGTGAATAAAAGTAACTTTACTCAAAATCATAAAATTCAAGAGAATTTCCAAGCCCACAATACAGACCACAAATACAACAAACAATCACTCACAAACAAACATGGGGAACAGAGGGTTAAATACTAAACAGGTAATTGGGTGAGTGAAACCAGGTGTGTAAGACAAAGACAAAACAAATGGAAAATTAAAAGTGGATCGGTGGTGGCTAGAAGGCCGGTGACGTCGACAGCCGAACGTCGCCCGAACAAGGAGAGGGACCGACTTCGGCGGAAGTCGTGACAAGACGTGGTGTTTAAACACACTAATGCACAGTTTCTTAACAACCTATACGACGTAAATACGTATCTGACTAATCAGACTCATCTTCAGAGTCACAGTTCTGGCACACATAAATTGCCTGGCCTGAGGTGGAAGCGTCATGGGCCCATTTGTTGCATCTCACACACTTCACCCCAGTCTCCTTTGGAAGGCTGATTAAAGATGGCTCCACACAGACGAGGCAGAAGCATTCCTCTTCATCTGATGATGACTCTTCTATGATTTTCCTTTTTTTAGCTGCCTTGTTCTTTGCAGATCCAAATTTGGACTCTGCCCTCGCTTCCCATTCTTCGGAAAACAGCCTTTTGCTAGATTGTGCCTTATTCTTTTCTTTTTCTAGTGCCTGCTTCACTGGTGTGCCAGTTAGAATTGCTGTTTTGCGCCGTTATCTTCCTTTGCAAGCTGGTTTTCGGGGGCCAGCTTTTGGATATGGCCGGATGTCCAGCTATGCCTCCAATGGCATAGCTGGACATGGGTGAGCTCGTGCTAGCATAAGAACTGGGCAGGTCTGTGTCTGAGCTCGTGCTAGGCAGGGCTGGAATGGTGCCGGGTCCTGGCAGGTTGGTGCTGGGGCCTGGCAGGATGGAGCTGGGGCCTGGCAGGGCTGGAATGTTGCAGGGGCATGGCAGGTTGGTGCTGGGGCATGGCTGGTTGGTACTGGAGCCTGGCAGGGCTGGAATGTTGCAGGGGCATGGCAGGTTTGTGCTGGGGCCTGGCAGGTTGGTGCTGGGGCATGGCAGGTTGGTGCTGGGGCATGGTAGGTTGGTGCTGGAGCCTGGCAGGGCTAGAATGTTGCTGGGGCCTGGCAGGGCAGGGTTGGTGCTGGGGCTTGGTAGGGTTGGGTTCTGAATGGGGCGATCTGTAACGTAGGATGGCGCAAACTCTGATTACAGAAATACATCCCTGTTCTAAGGTTGTACCCCAGCCACCTAAAACCAGCCTGAATGTTCAAGGGGGTTGCAGCCAGAGGATAGGTGATTACCACAATCCCAGGAATGTCATAAATTGACATTGTCTTCCCGGGATTGTTCCTCATCCAGGCATCACACGCGGTGTTGATGTGCCTCTTCAGCGGCCCACAGACATACCTGTCAAACGGTTGAAGCCGATGAGAGCAATGTGGTGGGAATAACAGAATAATTATGCCATTTTCTTTGGCATAATTGAGTCCATCAATGGACAGATGAGACTCTTGGTTTTGTCCAAAAGGATTAAACAGGTCTTCTCCTTTGAGCACTTCGTATGCTCGACGTTTCAGGAAGTCAACAAAGTGCACATCTTTCATCCACCCAGATTGATTTGCCCCTCCTTTGCTTCCAGGTGGCCCGTTGATCAGGAAATTATCACAGAAGTTGACACAGGGGAATATAAAATATGGAGGTATACTATTCCCTGTGACTGAGACAGCACAGACCAGTCAGTGACCCTACTTGTTTGAATCCACGTCTGCCCACCACTCTGTCAGGTTTATGTACAGTGGTCACCCCAGTTTTATCGACATTCCGTATGTCTCCTGGTCCAAACTGATATCTCTATAGCACTTCTGCTACAATGTCGAAGAAGCATGAACATTTTCTCTGTTGAAGCTACTTGCCCTGACGAGGCTAGTTGCCTCTGGCTTTCTCAGAGACAGTGTTGGGTGCTTTAAGAAGCCTGTAAACCACTCCGAACTGGCCTTTTCTTTTTCTGCCCACATTGATGCGAACTTCAGCTGGTGAGCCACAGCAAACTGGAAGACAAGTCTTCTGACCTCACTTGGCGACAGACCAAAATAAATGTCAGCTGACCTAGTAATATACTGAACAAGCTGCATCTCCAAATCAGGTGAAAAAACCTGCCGTGGCTTTTTATAGCCAACCATTGTTGTTGGCGTGGCTGTCTGACTTTCAACTTCTTCTTTGGTAACCTTTTGACAATCTTTATTTAACTAGGCAAGTCAGTTAAGAACAAATTCTTATTTTCAATGACAGCCTAGGAACAGTGGGTTACCTGCCTTGTTCAGGGGCAGAACGACAGATTTTCACCTTGTCAGCTCTGGGATTCAATCTTGCAACCTTTCGGTTACTAGTCCAACGCTCTAACCACTAGGCTACCTGCCGCCCCAATACCGAGTCAGTGTACGGTAATTCATGTCAAAATCCTTTGCTGTACTCCTGGTTGATTTGTTCTGCAACTTCACCTGCCTCACCGTCTTTAACATTATGCCAGGTGGTGTCATTCTCTCTTTCTTTTTATCATTTCTAACCATCTTTCTTTACTTCCCCTCTTTATTTCCTTCCTTCCTTCAAAAAACAGATTTCCTCATTGCAATGACATATTCATTACAGGCTTATAACGCCCACCTCCATGTCTACTATCCTTCTTGCCACAATGCAATTCATAACACCACACTAAATTCATGACACTGTAAGAAGTAGTGTGTGTGTGTGTCTGTGGATATACTGTCTCATACAGTAGGCATGTAGTGTGTTATAGACACACACATACACACACATGCCAGAGCCTGTCTTGTGTAGTCCAGGGATATGTCTGCTGCTCTGAACTATACATATATAATTATCCATTTACAGTAACATGTAATACTATTGTCAGAGCTGATTACACAATGTTTTTTGTTCTGTGTCTATGTATACTGGGGCATGTTGTCACCAGGTGAAGACTTGCCCCAAAGTCATTGAGACAACTTGCCCCAAACTGACATATGTGCTAATGTTGGCTAAACGGTTAGCTCAAGATAGGACTGCAGCAAAAGTATCAAAAAGACACATTAAATGTCTCCTCTACTCAGTGCAAAATTGTATAATTTTAAACATTCATACCTAACAAATTTTTATTGCATAAAATGTAAAGTGACAATTTTTTGCTTTTGAAGGGGAAAGATAAGAACCTTGTGCTTACCTCAGATTAGAGTGACCTTGACCACATGTGAACAGGAAGTTGACCATAGAACATGTAGTCGCACAAAGTAGCTATTTGATTTTTGAGATAGCACCTCTAGTGTTGGAGGTATGAACAGTTTGACAATTTACCCGTGTGACAACTTACCTCACTCTCCCCTGGGCTACTCAAGACTGTCGATAAAGGGTTTGGCTCGTCAGACCGCTTAGAAAAAAATCTTAAATCACTGAAGCTTTGTTAAAAGATCACGTTGGAGAGGAGAAAAACAGTGAGCTGACATTCCCTTTTTATCTATGTATTGTAGGCAGGCCTACATTATCGTAGCCATGCTTTGGATGTGTGTAAAACCCCCTCCATGATGTAGGCTACATGTGTCCATGCCCATCATGAAATGAGAGATGAGAACCTTAGTGAATACCGGGAACCTTGTATTTAGAAGTAATTTAAATAACACATATGGAATCATGTAGTAACCAAAAATGTGTTAAACAAATATATTTGAGATTTGAGATTCTTCCAAGTAGCCACCCTTTGCCTTGATGACAGCTTTGCACACTCTTGGCATTCTCTCAATCAGCTTCATGAGGTAGTCACCTGGAATGCATTTCAATTAACATGTGTGGCTTGTTAATTTGTGGAATTTCTTTCCTTAGTAATGCGTTTGAGCCAATCAGTTGTGTTGTTGTGTTACATTTTGCTACATAAACCTGAATCAAGACGGTCGGTCACATATGTGGGAACTCCTTCAAGACCATTTGAAAAGCATTCCATATTTTTTTTTTTTTTTTTACCATTATTTAACCAGGCAAGTCAGTTAAGAACAAATTCTTATTTACAATGACGGCCTAGGAACAGTGGGTTAACTGCCTGTTCAGGGGCAGAACGACAGATTTGTACCTTGTCAGCTCGGGGGTTTGAACTTGCAACCTTCCGGTTACTAGTCCAACGCTCTAACCACTAGGCTACCCTGCCACCCCATTTGAAGCTGGTTGAGAGAATTCCAAGCGTGCGCAAAGCTGTCATCAAGGCAAAGGGTGGCTACTTTGAAGAATCTCAAATACTAAACATCTTTGGAGTTGTTTAACACTTTTTGGTTACTACATGACTCCATATGTGTTATTTCATAGTTTGATGTCGTCACTGTTATTCTACAATGTAGAAAATAGTAAAAAAATTAAGGAAAACCCTTGAATAAGTAGGTGTCCAAACTTTTGACTGGTACTAAATATATATATGTATAATATATATACAGTATATATATAATATATATATACTGTATATATAATTATTGCGCTTTCTCATGTCTCCTAGATATAGGACAGACACTTCAAAACCTTGTTCCTTACCATTTATTTTTTGACTGTCTTTTCAGACATTTATGAATGTGTTATTCAATGCGTTACTATGAGCTATAGTAGAAAATGCTTATTGACCTTCTGATTTTGTCTCAGTATCCTAAAAGCATTCTTGGCAAATAAACAAGGTAGAATTACACCACTCCACAAGCCAAATAATATTCCTTATTGCCATGTACTGGACTGTACCTAGAGTACAAGGTGCAGATTTGCAGTGAACAATTTCACGTCAGAAAAATAATGTCGAAAATCTGGCTTATGATTAGCCTCATATACATTATCTATTGGTATCCTTTTAATTTTGAGAACATATAGCTATTTCATCAATATGCAAATGATGTGTGAGTTTAGGACATAGAGTTAATCAAAATATAATTTCAAAATGTACAAATAAATCTAAGTTGTTTGTAAATGTTAGACTCTTAATAAGATGGGTGAACAACGGGTGATCAAAAAAAAGTCCATACCAGAAGTGGCCAAACTTGCTCCACTCCCTGATCTACTGGTTGAGCAGACTTCTATTTCAGCCCAGCAATAATACACATTATTATCAACTCATTAGGATTGATACGTTGAATCAAATGTATTAGTGCAGGGTAGGAAGAGAAGCCTGCACACCCAACATACCTCCATTGTATGTTGGGTAACAACAATTGCTAACATAAGTACATCCAAGAATGTGCCAGCAGTGTCTTGGGACATTCACTGGGAATTCTTCATCTGCAGACAGGCTTTCACAGCTACCCATATCTGAGGACAGACATCACAAAGAAACAGGCATCATCATATTACAACTAGACAGCCCTGACTATTATCTCTCTGTCTGTCTTCATAGGTTTCCCCTCTAGGGACTAAAACGGGAGAATATTTTCATAATGTCCTCCCACAACCTGCCCTGTTTAACTAGTAAACCTACTTCCTTTTCCCGACAGCTGCATAACACCCTTTCACCCTCTTCATTTGCTGTTATCTACAAATGCATTTGGTGCCTGAGTTTTTAATTTACAATGATAAATAGGCCTACATCAAGATAACAAGCTAATATGAAGTCATGAATATGATATTTCAATTAGTTATAGTATGTCAAGTTGGCTAGCTATTTAGCCGAAACACAGTGCCTGGTGTAGCTAGCTAATATATTTTTAAAAATGTCTAAATGTATTTACTTAGCTGAATAGGTTCACGCCTACACCCACGCCCACAGAGCGGACAATATTTTGGAGCGAAGAGAAGAGTTGTCAAGCGGAGGCACCTCTTCTAGACACAGATTATCTTTCCACCGGTATTCTGTCTGCTTTCGAAGGACTTTGTATTTTACGTAAAGTTCTGGATAGGCTTTTCTGCACACAAGGATGTAATCCATTGAAAGGACAGTGTGGTCAGATATCCAAGTGAAAGTTTGCGTTGTCATCCCTTTGAGATGGAGACTCGACTGACAGAAGAATTTCCACTCTATAACGGAGCAGCCTTTTGGATTTAGTCTGCAGCAGCTATTACGCGGCGCTGGACACCTGCATCCGACCTGGCCGAGACGGACGGCGTCTACGCGGCTGCCCTGAGAATAATAAAGCGCTCAGAAGCGCTTCTTGAACTGAATCAATAATTTCGGCACTCATGTGAACAGTTGTCAATCTTACCTCCCCACAGGCAGTCCATTTATTGCGCTTTGTTGTGCAGTTCTGTAAATCGCGGACTGCAGATAAGCGATAATGGACCACGGGTTGATATTGCCATCGGACATCCGATGATATAGCCATACATAGGCTAGGTGAGTATATCTCTTCTGTTTGCATTGTTTGTTTGTTTGCCTTTTGGAAAAATATGACCTTTTTGGATTTTGAAATTGTATTTAATTCTCATTGATATTTATTTAAAAATTGTATTATGGCAAATAGATTTTCATTTATTGTGGAGTTGTATTTTTGTCAGAGAGCTTGTGTTTTTATCGGCTTTAAAAAAAAATGTGTTAAAGTGCGCACTGACACATTGTAGCATGCCCTAGAATATCATTGTGCTTGGAAATCGACAATTTATTTCCTTAGCGCACTGCAGTAGGCTACAACAATGTGTTGAATTGATTCAACAATTATAGCTGCGCGGATATTCTATTTGGGTCAGTCTGGTGACTTTAGTGGAGACTGGCGCATGAGGAACGGTCCTCACACTAGGGAATTGTCTGGACTAGCTCTGGTCCCGGGCGTCCAGGGGGTTCGTAGAGGAGAGTAGAAGAACGCGCACTAACGCCCTGGACCAGAGATACAGTGCCTTCAGAAAGTATTCAACCCCCTTTACTTGTTCAACATTTTGCTGCCTGAATTTAACATTGTTGTCACTTGTTTTTGTCACCTACACCCCATAATGTCAAAGTAGAATTGTTTTTCGACCATTTTACAAATTAATGTCTTGAGTCAATAAGTATTCAACCCCTTTGTTATGGCAAGCCTAAATAAGTTCAGGAGTAAAAATGTGCTTAACAAGTCACATAATAAGATGTATGGACTCGCTCTGTGTGCAATAATAGTGATTAACATGATTTTTGAATGACTACCTCATTCATCTCTGTACCCCACACATTTTATTTGTATTTTTGTAATTTATTTAACATTTATTTAACTTGGCAAGTCAGTTAAGAACAAATTCTTATTTACAATGATGGCCTACCCCGGCCAAACCCTAACCCGGACGACGCTGGGCCAATTGATTTGATCTTACTGTTGTTGATGTGCATATCATAGGGAGCGATAGCCTAATTTTTCACTGTTGTTTGATCAATGGGACTGTTAAGTTGTGCGCCACCCAATGGGACTCCCAATCACGGCCAGTTGTGATACAGCCTGGAATCAAACCAGGGTCTGTAGTGATGTCTCTAGCTCTGAGATGCAGTGCCTTAGACCCCTGCACCACTCAGGAGCCATGCAATTATCTGTACGGTCCCTCAGTCAAGCAGTGAATTCCAAACACATATTAAATCACAGGGAGGGAGGTTTTCCAATGCCTCTCAAAGAAACCACTCAGGGAATTCACCAGGCCAGTGGCGACTTTAAAGTGGACCTGACAACATTTTAGCAACATGAAATGTTATTCAAATCTGTTCATATGTCTAAGGAAGAATATGACACACACACAAAAAAAGGTCTGATAAGCTAAGACACTAAGATATGGTAATGCTTGGGAGTGATGTACAGTACGACATTTAAAAAATATGAATAGACACTGCAGGAAATAAAACCTAAAAAAACAGCTGTCTCGTCCAGGACCAGAGTCTATGCAGACCGGTGCGCCATAGCCAATCATAGCTACAGTAAGTCTTTATGCAAATAAGCCATTTGCCACATGGGCCTTCCATCATTCACACTGAACTGGCAGTATCAACAGCTTAACTTTAGATCATTAGAATTAACGCAATGGGAGTCCTCTTACAAGGAACTTAACAGTCCCATTGATCAAACAGAGAACAATTAGGCTCTCGCTCCCTATGTTATGCACATCAACAACAGCAAGATCAACAACTAATGCCAGAGTGAGATAAGCTCAAATCTAACGAGAAAACATTAGACACACCCTCTTAAACTTGTTCAGCTAGTTGGCCATCAGAATTGCTCTGATAAACGTTGGGGCCTGCATGTCCTTCTGTAGCAAATGAGAACACCTCCCTCTGACCATTTTACTCTCACTAGCAGAGCTGGTTAGGCTGTTTACATGTTATCTAGAGCGTTAGTGACTAACAATGACATTTTTATGTCAACGTTTACTGACACCGGTCATAGTCAGCGGATCTTGCACGATTGTAAATTGATCAGTTATTCTGCACTCTCTGGCACACTCAGATGAGAGTGATTTGACGGCTGTATTGGTCCACTAATGCAGGACCAATAAAGGCCCCGTGCACTACTTTTGTGAGAAAATGTTTTTTATATACATATTTGTTTGCGATTATTTTTCAGGGGTTGCAGCAGCACCCTCAGAACCCCTCCTTAAGCGGCTATGATGAGGGGGAAAGTTGGTCACTCACCAACTCCTCCAATGACACAACATCCTCCCAGCACCTAGCTAGCTAGGTAGCTAGCTAACGTTAGGCTTCCGTATTTTTTAGCTTGCTAAATAAATAGCTACATAAATAGGTACGCAAGCCTATTAGCTACATTATGACTGACTTGTGATCATTTCCCTTGCTAGTTTGATTGTATTGACATTCTCAACCTTTGTTACATTCGTCCGTTTTTGTCCAGAATATTGAGTCATTGAAACTGAAATATTGCATCCCGAATGAAGGCAGCAAGCAACGTTCCAGAGCAGCCGTGATTTACAACCTGATAGCAACATTTTTTGGACTACCAAGAAATTTATTTGTGAATTATATCCATCTATTCTGCATCTATTCTGCATGGAACATGGAATTTTGAGTCAAATAGAATCTGTTTTTAAAACCGCTTCTAACCATGTGTATGTGACCAATAACATTTGATATGATGATTTTGATTTGATAAAGTTGATTTTGCAGCATAAACTGCTAATTTGATATTTTTGATAAATTTACTGATATCACTCTCTGATAAATTTACTGATATTAGGCTTGTCTGTTGGTTTCATATTTGCAAAGTAGTTCAAATGCTCTCAATTCCACTTTAAAACAGTTTGAGTTTAATGGCTGTGATAGGAGAAACTGAGAATGGATTAACAACGTTGCAGTTACTCCACAATTCAAATCCAACACAACTCATCACTGAGTACAACTCTTCATATTTTAAAGCATGGTGGTAGCTGCATCATGTTATGGGTATGCTTATCATCAGCAAGGACTAGGGAGTTTTCTATAATAACAAGAAATAGAATAGAGCTAAACGCAGGCAAAATCTTAGGAGGAACACCTGGTTCAGACACTGGTAGATAAATTCACCTTTCACCAGAACAATAACCTAAAACACAATACCCCATATACACTGGAGTTGCTTACCAAGATGACTTTGAATGTTTCTGAGTGGCTAAGTTGACTTAAATCGTCATGAAAATCTATGGCAAGACTTGAAAATGGCTGTCTAGCAATGAGCCACAACCAAATTGACAGAGCATGAAGGACTTAAAAAATAACAATGTACAAATATTGTACAATCCAGGTATGACAACTCTTAGAGACTTACCCAGAAATACTCAAACCTGTAATCGCATCCAAAAGTGATTCTAACATGTATTGACATAGGGGTGAGAATACTTGTAAATGAGATATTTCTGTTTTTTATTTTCACTTTGTCATTATGGGGTATATGTGTGTATATGGGTGAGAGAAAAAAATCTTTGTAATCCATTTTGAATTCATGCTGTAACACAACAAAATGTGGAATAAGTCAAGAGGTGTGGGGTCTGAAGGCGCTGTATGTATTGATATGCTTGTGCAAATAGCCGTCTGGTGGGACGCAGGTGCACAGCTCTGCTTGACAGGACATTAGCGAATATAAATGTTTCAAAATATACAAATGTTTTCAAAGTTTAAGTAGGCTATTTGCTTTTCCTATTCACAACATCATAAATGTTTGCTGTTCTTGTTTTGCAGATAATGGCAATGCCATCATGGGCATTTGAATAGTGTCAGCATCAACTGGAAAAAGTTTGTCTCTAAATTCAACTAAACTTAAAGAGTTAAACAGGAGAGAACTGTGCCTCCATCTCACCCCTGTCCAAATCTGACCTCACAAAGCCAGTATAATAGATCACGGAATCACCATGGGTGCAGTACTGTCACTGTCCCCTGCATCCAGGAAGAATAGCTACTGCGACACGCGCCCCGATTCGCTCAACCACTACCCGAGCCTGAGCAGCCGATCGCTCAACACTCAGAAAGACCACACCGGCGGTCTGAAACGGGGCCAGTCAATCTTCCTCCCGGCGCTCACCTGGAAACGCCTGGTTGCCACCACCAAGAAACGAGGGGGTTCTAAGAAATGTTCTGGGGGTCCTGGGTTGCTCGGAGACCCCCTCAACAACAACAACATTTACCAGAAGGACCCGGTGTTGCATCTCAACCAGGAGAATGTCAAGAAGTCTCTATCCTGTGCCAACCTCTCCAGCTACAACAGGCCAGCGGGACTAGGCCTGGGGATAGGCTTTGGCCAGGGGCACTGTGGCTATGAGATGGGCATTAAGCCCCAGCAGCTACCCTCCGTCATAAAAGTGCCCCATAAAGGAACGGGCGCTTCATCCCCCAAGCGCGTCATCATCCAGGCGTCCACTAGTGAACTCCTCCGCTGCCTGGGTGAGTTCCTGTGTGGCCGCTGCTACCGGCTGAAACACCTCTCCCCTGCGGACCCAGTGCTGTGGGTGCGGTCGGTGGACCGGTCTCTACTCCTCCAAGGTTGGCAGGATCAGGCCTTCGTGACGCCAGCCAATGTCGTGTTTGTCTACATGCTGTGTCGAAATGTGGTGGATGGGGACCTGGTGTCGTCGGAGCACGAGCTTCAGGCCACGCTGCTCACCTGCCTCTACCTGTCCTACTCCTACATGGGCAATGAGATCTCCTATCCACTGAAGCCTTTCTTGGTGGAGGCTGGCAAAGAGGCGTTTTGGGACCGATGCCTTGCCATCATCGACGCCACTAGCACCAAGATGCTACGCATCAACGCCGATCCCCACTTCTTCACCCACGTGTTTGCCGAGCTTAAGAGTGAGGGGGGCTGCGGCCCACAGGACTACAGCAGAGTGCTGGACCGGTGAGAGGAGGGGTACAACCCCCCCAATCCCCATCCCCCATTCCCCTATCTGCCAAACATTTCCCCCTCCTGTCCCCTACATCCAAGCAGGTAACACAGGGGGGAAGAAAACCACTGGCCTACCATGACTGCGGTCTGTATGGTCACTGACACGGTTGGATATTCCATCAGCTGCTTGTCATGACCCCCCCCCCCCACCTGGTATTCAAATCTTACCTTATGAGGTCCGGAGCCTGCTGGTTTTCTGTTCTACCTGATAATTAATTGTACCCACCTGGTGTCCCTGTTGTAAACCAGTCCCTAATTCGAAGGTGCTTCGAGGTCCAGAGTTGAGTTGCACGGTGTTATTGTATATCACAGGTAGAGGTCGACCGATTATGATTTTTCAACGCAGATACCGATAATTGGAGGACCAAAAAAAGCCAATCGGACTATTTTTCTTTATTTATTTGTGATAATGACAATTACAACAATACTGAATGAACACTTATGTTAACGTAATATAATACATCAATAAAATCAATTTAGCCCCAAATAAATAATGAAACATGTTCAATTTGGTTTAAATAATGCACAAGCAAAGCGTTGGAGAAGAAAGTAAAAGTACAATATGTGCCATGTAAAAAAGCTAACGTTTAAGTTCCTTGCTCAGAACATGAGAACATATGGTGGTTCCTTTTAACACTAGTCTTCAACATTCCCAGGTAAGAAGTTTCAGGTTGTAGTTATTATAGGAATTATAGGACTATTTCTCTCTATACCATTTATGTTTTATTAACCTTTGACTATTGGATGTTCTTATAGGCACAGTATAGCTTCCGTCCCTCTCCTCGCCCCTACCTGGGCTCGAACCAGGAACACATCGACAACAGCCACCCTATACTTAATTATAACATAATAACACACAAAAATACGAGCCTTAGGTCATTAAAATAGTCAAATCTTGAAACTATCATTTCGAAAACAAAATGTTTATTCTTTCAGTGAAATATGGAACCGTTCCGTATTTTATCTAACGGGTGGCATACCTAAGTCTAAATATTCCTGTTACATTGCACAAACTTCAATGTTATGTCATAATTACGTAAAATTCTAGCAAATTAGTTTGCAACGAGCCAGGCGGCCCAAACTGTTGCATATACCCTGACTCTGTGTGCAATGAACACAAGAGAAGTAACAATTTCCCTAGTTTAATATTGCCTGCTAACCTGGATTTCTTTTAACGAAATATGCAGTACTTCTGTGTATTGATTTTAAGAAAGGCATTGATGTTTATGGTTAGGTACATTTGTGCAACGATTGTGTTTTTTTCTCAAATGCGCTTTTGTTAAATCATCCCCCGTTTGGCGAAGTTGGCTGTCTTTGTTAGGAAGAAAGCCTTCACACAGTTCGCAACGAGTCAGGCGGCCCAAACTGCTGCATATACCCTGACTCTGTTGCACAGAACGCAAGAGAAGTGACACAATTATGCACTCGTTAAATCAACCGTTTGGCGAAGTAGGCTGTGATTCAATGATAAATGAACAGGCACCGCATCGATTATATGCAACGCAGGACAAGCTAGATAAACTAGTAATATCATCAACCATGTGTAGTTAACTAGTGATTATGTTAATATGGATTGTTTTTATAAGATACATTTAATGCTAGCTAGCACCTTATCTTGGCTCCTTGCTGCACTCGCATAACAGGTAGTCAGCCTGCCACGCAGTCTCCTCGTGGAATGCAATGTAATCAGACATGAATGGTGTCTTAAAAATGCCGATTACCGATTGTTATGAAAACTTGAAATTGGCCCTAATTAATCGGCCATTCCGATTAATCGGTCGACCTCTAATCCAAGACCCTACTTTATCCTACTATGAGCCATCCATATTACAACAGGGGGGGAACTGTTACCCCTAAGACACAATTAGAATTCGACATGTGTCATCAATGGGGTTGATGTCTTATGTTGTGTTTTCAACACAAGCCCTTCTATGTTACGGAAGACTCACCTGATTTTACTTGAATGACCTTTTAGCTCGCCTGTCCTTGATGACCCCACTCTCATCTCTTGAGTCTCAGTGAGCTGGAGGAACAGAAATAGAAATCCTCCCATGTCCCCCGTCTCACCCCTCCCCTCTCCCTCTCTCCCCCCTACCCTGTACCCCCTCTCACCCCTCCCCTCTCCCTCCTACCCTGTCCTCCCTCTCACCCCTCCCCTCTTCCTCTCTCCCCCCTACCCTGTCCCCCCTCTCACCCATCCCCTCTCCCCCCCCCCTGTGCCCCCTCTCATTAACAACCCAAGGGAATGGCATTTTATCAACAGCGTTGTTACCTAGAAGATCATGGACATCATTACTTATAAATAGATTACTTTGATAGAACTCAACAGACAGATATTTCCTAAATAGTGCACTATTTTTGACTAGAGTCCATAGGTCAAAAGTAGGGCACTACATAAGGATTACAGTTTCATTTGGAATGCCTGATGGGTGCAGGACCATTTGTCCCTAACTCTCCAGCTATCATTTCATCTAAGGGGTCTCCTGGTGGAAGCAAAGTATGCCCTTATTTTGGTGTGTGTGTGTGTATTGTGCATCAGTGAGGGTCATCAGCTGTTTAACCCCGGCAGTCCTTTGTTCCCTGGCTGTGCCTGTCATCAGGGCACCTGCCCGCTGCTGCTGTAATATCAACGAGATTACCTTTCCTCCTTCGCTCCGCCCTTCTTCCTCTAGCCCCACCCCCTCCATCCACCTCTGTCCCCCACTCCTCCCTTCCTCCTCTAGCCCCACCCCCTCCATCCACCTCTGTCCCCCACTCCTCCCTTCTTCCTCTAGCCCCACCCCCTCCATCTATCTCAGACAGACAGACAGAGACACACACAAGCACACACAAATTCTCGGCTGGCATGAAGCAGCTTCTAGGGACCCTGGCAGTGTCTCAAATTGTAAATCTATAATGTTTATAGTGCATTACTTTTTTATTACCAGGGCATTTAGGGTAGTGCACTATATAGGGAACAGGGTCCCATTTGGGACACAACCAATAGGCTTGTTGTTTACCTCTTTACAACATGAACCCTTTCTGGTTCACACATTTGAATCTAAATCGTGTGCTAATGTGTTTGTGTGTGTCAGTCAGGACTAGACCAGAAGACAGAGGGTTGTGTTTTCACTGTCTACAAGCTGTGCACATACAAATCTATTTAGCTTGGTGTTCTGTCTGTAGGGGTGATGGGGATTAGGTTATACACTATACTGTCTGTAGGGGTGATGGGGATTAGGTTATACACTATACTGTCTGTAGGGGTGATAGTGATTAGGTTGTATACTATACTGTCTGTAGGGGTGATAGGGATTAGGTTATACACTATACTGTCTGTAGGGGTGATAGGGATTAGGTTATACACTATACTGTCTGTAGGGGTGATATGGATTAGGTTGTATACTATACTGTCTGTAGGGGTGATAGGGATTAGGTTATACACTATACTGTCTGTAGGGGTGATAGGGATTAGGTTATACACTATACTGTCTGTAGGGGTGACAGGGATTAGGTTATACACTATACTGTCTGTAGGGGTGATAGGGATTAGGTTATACACTATACTGTCTGTAGGGGTGACAGGGATTACATGTGGGTCATAGTATTGGACAAGTTTTGCTTCCACCAGGAGATTTCTAGTTAAATCCTGTACTCCTAGTGTTATATTATTGCATATTTCAGGGAAATCATAAAATTATGTTTCATGACTGTGTATGACCTTAGAGCCATATCCCGATCCGTCCCGTACAGTTTACAGCTATGGGACTACCCTGTTGTCCATGACAACCACAAGCTCACTGAATGGCGGTAGTTTAAGGAGTTGTAGTGTTGAGACACAGAGGCTCTGTAGACGATTCAGTTTAATTCTGTTATTATGTCATTATAACGTGACTGCCACCTTGACCCTGTCCACCCTCACCTTAAGGAGATCACCCCTTATCTCGTTTACCTCCACCAACCCAAACAAATCCTTGAGCTGGATCATATTACTGTTCCTCCAATCGTATTCCTAAACGGGACCTTTCACTCTGTTTTCAACCAATCATATCATACTACTCAACAGAAACTGTGACTATCTGTCCAATCAAACACCTCATTAGAACCCTGGAACTCGGTTGAACTCCTTCACTACAAATGGACTTAATATGGAGCCTCAACCAGGAAGATAACAGGAGACTTGAACCCTACGCCTATTCTATGAATTACATGAATGGGAAATGGAAATCAAGTAGAAACTATTGTACCTTCCAGAATATTTGAGCTGGGTCAGACCTTAGTTAGGCCTAATGTGAGTTTTGGTTTTGGGGGAATATGAGGCGAAGTCAGTCTATGTTACCATTGCTCTGTGAGTTGTGGTGAACTTGTTATATCAGTGTGTTTTTGCTGCTACAGTATGTATGGACACACCTATAACAGTCTGTCTAAAGTGCAGACTTAAAGTTATAGTTCAAATTACAAAATGACATATTGGTTTGAACTCTCCTTTTTAAAGGAAGAAGAACATTGTATTGTGTAAATATGTTGCTGTGTGACCAAATGAACCGACTGCAGGAAAACGTTTTAAAAAAACCAAACACTTCATGTCTAGCTAGCTACAGTAGTGGTGTGCATGCCAGATAGATAGACTAGGTGGTCTATTCAATCAGATCAGCTTCAGCCAACATCTGCATAGCGGTTGTTTTGACGGTGGAACTGCGTCAGGGCTGTCAAATACACAAACGGCTCCCGGCATTATATCTAAAGAGGACATTGCCATTGTTTGCACGGAGTCGCATTAACAGAAATCCACATGTGGCCTTGTTGGAACACGGAAATGTGAGATGTAATCTACTCCTCCGTTAGGATGATAGATGTCATCTACACCTCCATTAGGATGATAGATGTAATCTACTCCTCCGTTAGGATGATAGATGTCATCTACACCTCCGTTAGGATGATAGATGTTATCTACACCTCCGTTAGGATGATAGATGTAATCTACTCCTCCGTTAGGATGATAGATGTTATCTACTCCTCCGTTAGGATGATAGATGTAATCTACACCTCCATTAGGATGTTAGATGTAATCTACACCTCCGTTAGGATGATAGATGTAATCTACACCTCCATTAGGATGTTAGATGTAATCTACACCTCCGTTAGGATGATAGATGTAATCTACACCTCCATTAGGATGTTAGATGTAATCTACACCTCCATTAGGATGATAGATGTAATCTACACCTCCATTAGGATGATAGATGTAATCTACACCTCCATTAGGATGATAGATGTAATCTACCCCTCCATTAGGATGATAGATGTAATCTACACCTCCATTAGGATGATAGATGTAATCTACACCTCCATTAGGATGATAGATGTAATCTACACCTCCATTAGGATGATAGATGTAATCTACACCTCCGTTAGGATGATAGATGTAATCTACACCTCCATTAGGATGATAGATGTAATCCACACCTCCATTAGGATGATAGATGTTATCTACACCTCCATTAGGATGATAGATGATAGATGTAATCTACACCTCCGTTAGGATGATAGATGTAATCTACACCTCCGTTAGGATGATAGATGTAATCTACACCTCCATTAGGATGATAGATGTAATCTACACCTCCATTAGGATGATAGATGTAATCTACACCTCCATTAGGATGATAGATGTAATCTACCCCTCCATTAGGATGATAGATGTAATCTACACCTCCATTAGGATGATAGATGTAATCTACCCCTCCATTAGGATGATAGATGTAATCTACACCTTCATTAGGATGATAGATGTAATCTACACCTCCATTAGGATGATAGATGTAATCTACACCTCCATTAGGATGATAGATGTAATCTACACCTCCGTTAGGATGATAGATGTAATCTACACCTCCATTAGGATGATAGATGTAATCCACACCTCCATTAGGATGATAGATGTTATCTACACCTCCATTAGGATGATAGATGATAGATGTAATCTACACCTCCGTTAGGATGATAGATGTAATCTACACCTCCGTTAGGATGATAGATGTAATCTACACCTCCATTAGGATGATAGATGTAATCTACACCTCCATTAGGATGATAGATGTAATCTACACCTCCATTAGGATGATAGATGTAATCTACACCTCCATTAGGATGATAGATGTAATCTACACCTCCATTAGGATGATAGATGTAATCTACACCTCCATTAGGATGATAGATGTAATCTACACCTCCATTAGGATGATAGATTTAATCTACACCTCCATTAGGATGATAGATGTAATCTACACCTCCATTAGGATGATAGATGTAATCTACACCTCCGTTAGGATGATAGATGTAATCTACACCCCCGTTAGGATGATATATGTAATCTACACCTCCGTTAGGATGATAGATGTAATCTACACCACATTAGGATGATAGATGTAATCTACACCTCCGTTAGGATGATAGATGTAATCTACACCTCCGTTAGGATGATAGATGTAATCTACACCTCCATTAGGATGATAGATGTAATCTACACCTCCGTTAGGATGATAGAAACCTTCATTATTTATATTTTAATTGATTTAACTAGAGCAAACCAGGACAACGCTGGGCCAATTGTGCGCCGCCCTGTGTGACTCCCTATCACGGACAGTTGTGATACAGCCTGGAATCGAAGCAGGGTCTGTAGTGACGCCTCTAGCACTGAGATGCAATGCCTTAGACTGCTGCGCCACTCGGTGTAATTATTTCTATACAGCCTACAGTTTTCTCGTTCTGAAATTCTAAAGTGAGTGGGGCTGATGTGGCTTCGCAAGAGCAGCTGCTCACCGATTTGACAGCTCCGACGCAGTTCCGCCTCAAACACCTCCGAAACATCCGCTATGTGAGTGTCTGCTATCGCCGGGCAACGCTTTGCTCTGGTCAAATCGAAGCTTTATTTTATTTTGATCAGCACAACGTTGATGTGTTTTCTACTGCATTTTATTTCCTTAACTTAAATCAGTTTCATCCCTAGTCGCGGGAGAAGATCTGATGTCAAACACTATTAGTTTGTAAATTATGTCATGAGGACTGTTTATAATTATAACTGCAACTTTGAATTATTTATTGTCATTGTGGATGTTATCTTACTGAATGACAGAGACAGAGAATCTACAGAACCGGTACTCTCATTTTGTTTTGATGAACCTTTCTCTTTAACATCCTGAAGCGTGTGAAATCATGTGAGGAAATCACCACCTCTACGTGCTACGTCTCAGCTACGTCTCAGTGCTCTAACATTAGAACCCAGACACAGCTATTGACACCACACCGTCTCAACATGGTAGATGTGATAAAAGTTCTGCTATAATTGCTGTCATTGTGATGGTTAGTTGGGTCAGGAGGGAAGATGATGAGTTTAACAGGCTGGGAATGTATCCTAAATGGCACCCTATTCCCTATTTAGTTCACTACTTTTGACCAGAGCCCTATGGAACCCTATTCCCTATATGTTGTGCACTACTTTTGACCAGAGCCCTATGGAACCCTATTCCCTATGTTGTGCACTACTTTTGACCAAAGCCCTATGGAACCCTATTCCCTATGTTGTGCACTACTTTTGACCAGAGCCCTATGGAACCCTATTCCCTATATAGTGCACTACTTTTGACCAGAGCCCTATGGAACCCTATTCCCTATATAGTGCACTACTTTTGACCATGGCACTATGGGGAGCCATTTAAGATGCATCCCTAGCCTTCTATAGAAAGGAATTGTCTCAGATTCGTGCCTGTCTCACTTCCTTTGATGAGGATCTTGTGAAACAGGGGCTGGATAAATATTCCTCTGAGGATCTTGTGAAACAGGTGAGTAAATCTTCTCAAGGCAACATCACAAAGACAAAAGCACGGCCATGTTGTAAAGGTTGCCGTGTGTATATTAAATGATGAATCAATGGTGAAGCCTTGTCAATGGGCTCCTGAGTGGCACAGTGGTCTAAGCACTGCATCTCAGTGCAAGACGCGTCACTACAGTTCCTGGTTCGAATCCAGGCTGAATCACATCCGGTCGTGATTGGTAGTCCCATAGGGCCACGCAAAATTGTCCCTGTCTGGGTTTGACCACGGCAGGCCGTCATTGTAAGTAAGAATTTGTTCTTAACTGACCTGTCTTGTTAAATAAAGGTTAAATAATAACAAATGGGATTAATGGTGGCGCCTCATCAATGCAACAATGTGATGAATTGCAACGCAAAGGAAGTCCTTTTTAGAGATTGGATAGTCACAGGCAGTCCCGAACAAGCAGCTCAAGTCCTCACCCTCAGTGACTGTATGTGTTATCCAGCAGCATCTTATCTACGTCTCAGATCATTTCCAAGGCTGCATTATACTTCTGTTTGATAATCTATCAAAGAAAAATAGTCTTAGAACAAAACCTCAACAAATAGACTTGTCTGAATGATCAGTACATTGAGTTAGAGACCCATGTGTTGCCAGTCTCTCACAGAGCTGTAATCCTTCAGTCTCTCACAGAGCTGTACTCCTTCAGGTCTCTCACAGAGCTGTAATCCTTCAGGTCTCTCACAGAGCTGTAATCCTTCAGGTCTCTCACAGAGCTGTAATCCTTCAGGTCTCTCACAGAGCTGTAATCCTTCAGGTCTCTCACAGAGCTGTAATCCTTCAGGTCTCTCACAGAGCTGTAATCCTTCAGGTCTCTCACAGAGCTGTAATCCTTCAGGTCTCTCACAGAGCTGTAATCCTTCAGGTCTCTCACAGAGCTGTAATCCTTCAGACTCTCACAGAGCTGTAATCCTTCAGGTCTCTCACAGAGCTGTAATCCTTCAGACTCTCACAGAGCTGTAATCCTTCAGGTCTCTCACAGAGCTGTAATTCTTCAGACTCTCACAGAGCTGTAATCCTTCAGGTCTCTCACAGAGCTGTAATCCTTCAGACTCTCACAGAGCTGTAATCCTTCAGGTCTCTCACAGAGCTGTAATCCTTCAGACTCTCACAGAGCTGTAATCCTTCAGGTCTCTCACAGACCTATAATCCTTCAGGTCTCTCACAGAGATGTAATCCTTCAGGTCTCTCACAGAGATGTAATCCTTCAGGTTTCTCACAGAGCTGTAATCCTTCAGGTCTCTCACAGAGCTGTAATCCTTCAGGTCTCTCACAGAGCTGTAATCCTTCAGGTCTCTCACAGAGCTGTAATCCTTCAGACTCTCACAGAGCTGTAATCCTTCAGGTCTCTCACAGAGCTGTAATCCTACAGACTCTCACAGAGCTGTAATCCTTCAGTCTCTCACAGAGCTGTAATCCTTCAGGTCTCTCACAGAGCTGTAATCCTTCAGGTCTCTCACAGAGCTGTAATCCTTCAGACTCTCACAGAGCTGTAATCCTTCAGGTCTCTCACAGAGCTGTAATTGTTCAGACTCTCACAGAGCTGTAATCCTTCAGGTCTCTCACAGAGCTGTAATCCTTCAGACTCTCACAGAGCTGTAATCCTTCAGGTCTCTCACAGAGCTGTAATCCTTCAGACTCTCACAGAGCTGTAATCCTTCAGGTCTCTCACAGAGCTGTAATCATTCAGACTCTCACAGAGCTGTAATCCTTCAGACTCTCACAGAGCTGTAATCCTTCAGACTCTCACAGAGCTGTAATCCTTCAGTCTCTCACAGACCTATAATCCTTCAGTCTCTCACAGACCTATAATCCTTCAGGTCTCTCACAGACCTATAATCCTTCAGGTCTCTCACAGAGCTGTAATCCTTCAGGTCTATCACAGAGCTGTAATCCTTCAGTCTCTCACAGACCTATAATCCTTCAGTCTCTCACAGACCTATAATCCTTCAGGTCTCTCACAGACCTATAATCCTTCAGGTCTCTCACAGACCTATAATCCTTCAGTCTCTCACAGACCTATAATCCTTCAGTCTCTCACAGATCTATAATCCTTCAGTCTCTCACAGACCTGCAATCCTTCAGTCTCTCACGGTCGATGCCACCCTCACCCCAGGTTTCCATGGTTACCTTCCCATGGGCACTGACAATGGCATTGGAAGAAACTAAAAATGAAGTGAGCCCAGAGTGACTTCTGTAAAGCCACCGCATGTATTTCTAATACTGTTGTTGGGGGAAATCTTCAACATGAAAACTATGGAACGTTTGTTTGTCACATGTTAGAACGCAATTTTTAGTTTCCTTTTTTCATTACGATGATGATGATGATGATGATGATTATTATTATTATTTAATGAAGTATTGAGGTGATATACCTGTCCTGTATGGTAACATTATTTTACATGGCTTAAGAGCATTATACTGTATACCCTCTCTCTGACTCACACACACACACACACTTCTATGCATCGCACATACCCACCCTCGTTCGGCATCTGCAACGAGACTTAACCCACACACCACCATATTCTCCCAGCGCACTTGATATACTCTGTCTGTCTGAGCCCAGCACCAGCCTGGTCATCATGATATACTCTGTCTGTCTGAACCCAGCACCAGCCTGGCCATCATGATATACTCTGTCTGTCTGTCTGAGCCCAGCACCAGCCTGGCCAACATGATATACTCTGCCTGTCTGAGCCCAGCACCAGCCTGGTCATCATGATATACTCTGTCTGTCTGAACCCAGCACCAGCCTGGCCATCATGATATACTCTGTCTGTCTGTCTGAGCCCAGCACCAGCCTGGCCAACATGATATACTCTGCCTGTCTGAGCCCAGCACCAGCCTGGTCAACATGATATACTCTGCCTGTCCGACCCCAGCACCAGCCTGGTCAACATGATATACTCTGTCTGTCTGAGCCCAGCACCAGCCTGGTAAACATTATATACTCTGTCTGTCTGAGCCCAGCACCAGCCTGGCCAACATGATATACTCTGTCTGTCTGAGCCCAGCACCAGCCTGGTCAACATGATATACTCTGTCTGTCTGAGCCCAGCACCAGCCTGGCCAACATGATATACTCTGTCTATCTGGACCCAGCACCGGCCATCATGATATACTCTGTCTGTATGGACCCAGCACCGGCCATCATGATATACTCTGTCTGTCTGGACCCAGTACCGGCCATCATGATATACTCTGTCTGTCTAGACCCAGTACCGGCCATCATGATATACTCTGTCTGTCTGGACCCAGCACCGGCCATCATGATATACTCTGTCTGTCTGGACCCAGTACCGGCCATCATGATATACTCTGTCTGTCTGGACCCAGCACCGGCGTGATCAACAGTAAATCCAGGGAAAACAGCTCAAATAGCTTAAAGCATGGTCACACACAATAATCGTGGCGGTGCAGATGGCCCTTTGGGTTTCGGTGAGGGGCTGATCTGTGCTCTCTATTGGAGCATGCCTCTGGGTGGCAGGTAGTCTAGCGGTTAACAGGTAGTCTAGCGGTTAACAGGTAGCCTAGCGGTTAACAGGTAGCCTAGCTGTTAGAGCATTGGGCCAGTAACTGAAAGTTTGCTGGGTCGAATACCTGAGCTGACAAGGTGAAAAATCTGTCAATATGCCCTTGAGCAAGGCACTTAACCCTAATTTGCTCCAGGGGTGCCATACTACTATGGCTGACACTGCAGAACAACACATTTCACTGCACCTATCCGAATGTGACAATAACATATATTTTTTGTTGTGGTCAATCAACGCCCACTGGTGTGATCCACAGGAGGGACTGGTCTCTCTCCACAGGTAGGTCGGACTGGATGAGATGCTGGGTGTCTCTAAGTACTGAAGAGAAATAAGATCCCTCTTGATCTGGTTAGGAAGTGTGTTGTGGTGTGTTATGTTAACACAACTCAGCTGTACTAATCTGGGGACTTTCCAGAATGAGTGTGTGTGCATTATTTTACCTTTTGTACTTGAACTATTTGCACATCGTTACAACACTGTATAAGGACATAATGTGGCATTTGAAATGTCTCTATTATTTTGGAACTTGTGTGAGTGTAATATTTACTGTTCATTTTTGTTTGTTTATCCAATCCACTTGCTTTGGCAGTGTAAACGTATGTTTCCCAGAGAGAGAGAGAGAGAGAGAGAGCGAGAGAGAGAGCGAGAGAGAGAGCGAGAGAGAGAGCGAGAGAGAGAGAGCGAGCGAGCGAGCGAGAGAGAGAGAGAGAGAGAGAGAGAGAGAGAGAGAGAGAGAGAGAGAGGTATCTCACAGCATTGTTGCTAATTCATTTGTTTGGACTGGTTTACAAATCATCCACATAACATAGCTTTAATTGATATAAGAGTCTTACTACATTGTCAGAATTAAGGACACCAGTATCTATAATTATAGTCTATGGGTAGGCTGAGCTCTACAGAACTATAATTATTGGGTCAGTTTCTTTCTGCAGAACATTGGTTTAAATAGATCACAGTATAGTTGGGACCTTGAAGAGCCTGGGAGCCTGCTGGCCTGGCAGATGGTTGGTGCTTCAGCAGCTGTACTCAGTTCCAGGGCCATACTGCACCCAGAAGGCATCAGGCCTAGGTCAGTGCCAGGGGAGACTCCACAAGAGACCAGGGAAACCTCAGACACCTTGGCTCCTCCCAGTATAGTGCACTGCTTTTGACCAGAGCCCAATGGGCACGCAGCCATTGAACTCAGATAACAGCAGATCTCTCTCAGATGTCACATGGGTTCTGAACCTACATACTAGTAAATGAATGAGAATATAACCTTCTCTCAAACAATCATAAAGTACAAATAGTCATTATAATACCTGGGCCTGTATGCATAAAGCATCTGATCTAGGATCAGAAACCCCCTCGTCCATATATACATACACATTAATGATGGAAGAAGAAAAAAGCAAAGTTAAACTGATCCTAGATCAGCACTCCTACCCTGAGATCCTTTATGCATACGGTTCTTGATTTAACTTTTACATTGAAAAAGTCTGGAGTTTTCAGGTCAGAGGTCAAACGTGTCCAGATCAGTAGGTATTCACACTGGGTGTTGATTCAGAGCAACCAGGCAGAAAGCAATCTCACCCTTATGTTATAGTAATCTCTCCCGTGTGACCTCCCTCCACTCAGGGTAAAGGGGAGACATACACCCAGCATCGCAAATGGCACCCTATTCCTTAAAATAGTACACTACTTTACGACCAAGGCCCATAGGGCTCTGGTCAAAAGTAGTGCACAATAATAGGGAATAAGGTTCCATAGGGCTCTGGTCAAAAGTAGTGAACTAAATAGGGAATAAGGTTCCAAAGGGCTCTGGTCAAAAGTAGTGAACTAAATAGGGAATAAGGTTCCATTGGGCTCTGGTCAAAAGTAGTGCACACCATAGGGAATAGGGTTCCATAGGGCTCTGGTCAAAAGTAGTGCACAATATAGGGAATAGGGTCCCATAGGGCTCTGGTCAAAAGTAGTGCACTATATAGGGAATAGGGTGGTATTTTTTATGCAGATTTAGAAAACATGCATTGGCCCAGCCTGAGAGGATTTAGGGAGAAAACCCCTGCCTGGTAGACTACTGTAGTTGCTCCTGGACCATGTGTTATATGCCCAAATGACACCCTATTCCCTATGTTGTGCACTACTTTTCACCAGAGCCCTATGGAACCCTATTCCCTATGTAAATGCACTACCTTTGAACAGGGACTATAGGGTTCTAAACAGGGTGCCATTTGAGACACAGACATAACATATTCCCATTGGCAAATCCTCCCCAACTCATTAACAAATCCACACACCCTCATCTCTCTAAAGAGAGATTGAACTAGGTGGCAGACTTAGGCTTCGTCCCAATTGGCAACCTATTCCCTATTTAGTGCACTACTTTTGACCAGGGACCATAGTGCTCTGGTCAAAAGTAGTTCACTATGTGGGGAAAGGGTGCCATTTGGGACGGTATTGCTTTTTTAGGAATGGAATTCATTTGAACATCCCCTCTAGAGGGAATGCATTAACAATGACCAATCACAATAGATTAGAATAAGATTTTGATCCAATGAGTTGATAGCACACTGAAGTACAACAGTGAACTGTTATTCTGTTATTGATGATGATGTAATGCGGACCAATTGTTGAACAATTGGTCCGCATTACATCATCATCAATAACAGCTGGTGCACGAGATCTAATATTGAGGAACTCTCAAGGTTTTTCTCGCCTGAGGTAGAGTCTCTCATGATAAACTGCAGACCACATTATTTCCCAAGAGAGTTTTCATCTATATTTTTTTATAGCTGTCTATTTACCACCACAAACCAATGCTGGCACTAAGACAGCACTCAATGAGCTGTATTCCGCCATAAGCAAACAGGAAAACACTCATCCAGAGGTGGCGCTCCTAGTAGCCGAGGACTTTAATGCAGGGAAACTTAAATCAGTTTTACCTCATTTCTACCAGCATGTTAAATGTGCAACCAGAGGGAAAAAAACTCCAGACCACCTTTACTCCTCACACAGAGACGCGTACAAAGCTCTCCCCGCTTGGCTCGATTGGATATGTTGGATATGGGATATGTTGTGATTTTAACCAACACAGCCAGATATGTACACAGTCTTGTACACTTAATCTTAATTTTAAAATGACTATCGTACTTGTTGATAAAAATCAAACTCTATTAGTATAATAGTAGTCCAGGAATGTCACGAGTTAATTGACACAAGAAAACCTGAGAAAATAGCAACTTTACAGATTGCAATGTCTATAATGAATGGCTAAATTACTTCCAGACGCTATTGGTCTGCGGAGCTCATCCTCCTCAAGTCTCTGTAAAGGGGAAGATGTGTTTGAGCTGTTTGAGTCATGCACAAAGTAGATGTCCTAACCGACTTCCCAAAACTATAGTTGGTTAACAAGAAATTTGTGGAGTGGTTGAAAAATGAGTTTTAATGACTCCAACCTAAGTGTACGTAAACTTCCGACTTCAACTGCACATTAGAATCAACTGTGGACAAACTGCCACAATTTTAGTAGGACTGAGTCCTAAATGGCACCCTATTCCCTGTATAGTGCACTACTTTTTCCAGGGCCCATAGGCCTCTTAACTTAAAGTAGTGCACTATATAGGGTAGGGGTGCCAAACTCATTCCACGGAGGGCTGACTGTAGCTACTGTAGCTGTCTCTAAGCATGTGTGTGATTGGTGGATGTATTTTCTGAACAGTCCCTGATTGGTTGATATCTGTCACTATTAGATGAATCTAAGAACAGCTGTCTGTCTCAGCAGGAGACTAAGTCTGCGTCCCAAATGGGACCAACTTTCTTATACAGTGCACTGCTTTTAACCAGAGAGTTGTCCGGGAGTCTGTTTTGGTCAAAGAATACCCAGTCTCCATCAGGTCTCCATCAGGAATAAGACAAGTACCTAAGTAATACTACGATAAAAGTTAACTAAAAAAACCGTTTAACATCTTCTTCATATTGATCCAGTCCAGTTTGAATGACATTCAAAGTCAAGTGTTTTGGACCAGAATAAACTCTACCTTGGAGACTCGCTCCATAAGAAAACACTAGACAGCACCATGTTCTTGTCATTTTAATTTAGAGATAGCCAGGGCACACCAACACTCAGACATCATTTTAAAAAACGAAGCGTGTGTGTTTTAGTGAAATCCGCCAGATCAGAGGCAGCAGGGTTGACCGTGGATGTTCACTTGATAAGTGCATGAATGGACCATTTCCTGTCCTGCATTCTAGCATTCAAAATGGAGCTCATACTTTTGGGTGTCAGGGAAAATGTACATCATTTTCTTTAGGAATGTAGTGGAGTAAAAGTTATCAAAAATATAAATATTTTTTATATTTTAATGGATATTAGGCAGTGTGTAACAGCCTATTCTTGTAATTCACCCTATTCTTACTGGAGAATACAAAGAGTACGTCTTGACATTTCAAGAGAACGAGCTTGAGAGGGCAGAAGAAAATAAAGGGAGAGAAGAGGCTTTTCCACTTGTCAGGTATCTGAGCGAGACAAGTTCAGACAGACAACATTCACAAAGGAATAAATAACATCACACGAGGAAATAGACAAACACACATATTGACAGATTGACGCACAAAGAAAGGCAGATACATGCACGCAGATAGAGTTGTCAGATTGGATGAGATGGGGATTCACAGCAGGAGGGATGTTAGAGGAGAGAGAGAGAGAGAGAGAGAGAGACAGAGTGACAGAGAGACAGAGAGAGAGACAGAGAGAGAGAGAGAGAGAGAGAGAGAGAGAGAGAGAGAGAGAGAGAGAGAGAGAGAGAGAAAAAAAGGCCCAGTTGCCAGGACCACAAATACAAATTCCATCTAGACATCGTTGCCCTAAGCATACAAAATAACTATACATACCTCGGCCTAAACATCAGCACCACAGGTAACTTCCACAAAGCTGTGAACGATCTGAGAGACAAGGCAGGAAATGCCTTCTATGCCATCAAAAGGAACATAAATTTAAAAAAACATACCAATTAGGATCTGGCAAAAAATACTTGAATCAGTTGTAGAACCCATTGTCCTTTATGTTTGTGAGGTCTGGGGTCCACTCACCAACCAACATCTCACAAAATTGGACAAACACCAAATTGAGAATCTGCATGCAGAATGCTGCCAAAATATCCTCACTGTACAACGTAAAACACCAAATAATGCAGAGCAGAATTAGACTGATACCTGCTAATGATCACAATCCAGAAAAGAGCCGTTAAATTCTACAACCACCTAAAAGGAAACAATTCCAAACCTTCCATAACAAAGCCATCACCTACAGAGAGATGAACCTGGAGAAGAGTCCCAACTAAATCATGAGAAAACAACAAGATAATTACTTGACACATTGGAAAGAATTTACAGAAAAACTGAGCAAAGTAGAATGCTTTTTGCACCTAAACAGAGAGTACACAGTGGCAGAATACCTGACCACTGTGACTGATCCAAAATTAAGGAAAGCTTTGACTATATACAGACTCAGTGAACAGAGCCTTGCTATTGAGAAAGGCCGTCGTAGGCAGACCTGGCTCTCAAAAGAAGACAGACTATGTGCACACTGCCCACAAAATGAAGTGGAAACTGAGCTGCACTTCCTAACCTCCTGCCAAATGTATGACCATATTAGAGACACATATTTCCCTCAGATTACACAGATCCACAAAGAATTCGAAAGACAAATCCAGTTTTGATAAACTCCCATATCTACTGGGTGAAATACCAGTGTTCCATCACAGCAGCAAGATTTGTGACCTGTTGCCACAAGAAAAGGGAAACCAGTGAAGAACAAACACCATTGTAAATACAACCCATATTTATGTTGATTTATTTTCCCTTTTGTACTTTAACTATTTGCACATATGACATTTGAAATGTAATTATTATTTTTGAACTTGTGTGTGTGTTTACTGTTCATTTTTTATTGTTTATATCACTTTTGTTTATCATCCATTTCACTTGCTTTTGACAATGTAAACATGTCCCATGACAATAAATCCCTTGAATTGAAAGGTAGAGAGAGAGAAGAGAGAGAGAGAGAGGTATTTAGCAGGATATACTCAGTTACATTACACTATATAGGGCTGGTATCTCTGACCCATATTAGGCCTGGTCCTGGGACAAATCATTCTCCTTGGACTTAATCTGGCTCTGGAAAATTGGGCCATAATATAAAATATATTATAAACTGGGTGGTTCGAGCCCTGAATGCTGATTGGCTGACAGCTATGGTATATCAGACCGTATACCTCCTCGGGCGTCATTGCTTAACATTGTAATATACTCTGGTAGAATAAACATTGCCACCATAATGAGATAAAATACATTTTAATAAATGACTTCTTCATTGTTTCATCGTCATGATATGAACATTGTGTCCTTTCAAGGCAGCGTGGTGAGATAATGCACCATGGGTCGAAGGCAGTAAAATAGATGTCCTCTCAGTAAACACACTAGTTATAAAAACACACTAGCTAAGAGAAATTAGTCTGAATAATCTATGTGAAATGTTGCTACTCTTGGTTGTGTAATTTCAGTCTCTCACCTATATGTCTTTGTTTCATCCTTGGAAAAGTACCAAAAAAAGTGAACAAAGGTTATACCTGTAAGCATCATATACTGTATAATACAATAAAACATTGAACTGCCAATGAGAAATCATAAGCCTATTGCCTTAAAAAGTGATTTGGTTTTCATCCAATAAGATGAAGTTCCAAGAATCTGAAATTACAGCATTAGAGAGAGTGACCATCTCTGGCCTGAACCACAGACATTAGAGAGAGTGACCATCTCTGGCCTGAACCACAGACATTAGAGAGAGTGACCATCTCTGGCCTGAACCACAGACATTAGAGAGAGTGACCATCCCTGGCCTGAACCACAGACATTAGAGGGGTGACCATCTCTGGCCTGAACCACAGACATTAGAGAGAGTGACCATCCCTGGCCTGAACCACAGACATTAGAGAGAGTGACCATCCCTGGCCTGAACCACAGACATTAGAGAGAGTGACCATCCCTGGCCTGAACCACAGACATTAGAGGGGTGACCATCCCTGGCCTGAACCACAGACATTAGAGGGGTGACCATCCCTGGCCTGAACCACAGACATTAGAGAGAGTGACCATCCCTGGCCTGAACCACAGACATTAGAGAGAGTGACCATCCCTGGCCTGAACCACAGACATTAGAGAGAGTGACCATCCCTGGCCTGAACCACAGACATTAGAGAGAGTGACCATCCCTGGCCTGAACCACAGACATTAGAGAGAGTGACCATCCCTGGCCTGAACCACAGACATTAGAGGGGTGACCATCCCTGGCCTGAACCACAGACATTAGAGAGAGTGACCATCCCTGGCCTGAACCACAGACATTAGAGAGAGTGACCATCCCTGGCCTGAACCACAGACATTAGAGAGAGTGACCATCCCTGGCCTGAACCACAGACATTAGAGAGAGTGACCATCCCTGGCCTGAACCACAGACATTAGAGAGAGTGACCATCTCTGGCCTGAACCACAGATATTAGAGGGGTGACCATCTCTGGCCTGAACCACAGACAGAGGGGTGACCATCTCTGGCCTGAACCACAGACATTAGAGAGAGTGACCATCTCTGGCCTGAACCACAGACATTAGAGGGGTGACCTTCTCTGGCCTGAACCACAGACATTAGAGGGGTGACCATCTCTGGCCTGAACCACAGACATTAGAGAGAGTGACCATCTCTGGCCTGAACCACAGACATTAGAGAGAGTGACCATCTCTGGCCTGAACCACAGATATTAGAGGGGTGACCATCTCTGGCCTGAACCACAGACATTAGAGGGGTGACCATCTCTGGCCTGAACCACAGACATTAGAGAGAGTGACCATCTCTGGCCTGAACCACAGACATTAGAGGGGTGACCTTCTCTGGCCTGAACCACAGACATTAGAGGGGTGACCATCTCTGGCCTGAACCACAGACATTAGAGGGGTGACCATCTCTGGTCTGAACCACAGACATTAGAGGGGTGACCATCTCTGGCCTGAACCACAGACATTAGAGAGAGTGACCATCTCTGGCCTGAACCACAGATATTAGAGGGGTGACCATCTCTGGCCTGAACCACAGACATTAGAGGGGTGACCATCTCTGGCCTGAACCACAGACATTAGAGAGAGTGACCATCTCTGGCCTGAACCACAGACATTAGAGGGGTGACCTTCTCTGGCCTGAACCACAGACATTAGAGGGGTGACCATCTCTGGCCTGAACCACAGACATTAGAGGGGTGACCATCTCTGGCCTGAACCACAGACATTAGAGGGGTGACCATCTCTGGTCTGAACCACAGACATTAGAGGGGTGACCATCTCTGGTCTGAACCACAGACATTAGAGGGGTGACCATCTTTTGAAGAATATGTGTACTGCATGGGTGGAGAAATGGGTTGAGGATTCACTCTCCCTCTACAGTAGCCATTTGATACAGTCCAGAGGATAAATCAGGTCTATTCAACTCTGAGCCTGGAGGTCTGGAGGACTGCTGGTTTTTCTGTTCTACCTGATAATGAACTGCACCACCTGGTGTCCCAGGTCTAAATCAGTCCTATATTAGAGAGGAAGGATGTAAATCAGCAGTGGAACTGGCTTCCAGGTCCAGATTTGTAATTGGCTGGGGGAGCTAGTGGTGACTGTCTCAGTTGGATGGGATCAGGAGGGTAAAACCGTCGCGGCTCTTCCTGAAGTCTGCGTTGGCCTGGCCGGCCTTGGTCTCCACGGTTACGCTCTTGGGCTTGCCCCGCATGTGCAGCTGGATGGCCGAGCAGCAAACCTTCACCAGGAGAGGGGTGTTCCTCACACTGAAACACACACACAAACACACACAACCTGTTATCGCACTGATCATTTCAATGACAAATGCTTCATGCAGGAGTACACCACAGTCCCTTATTTAAATATAAAGCAAAATAATATACACTACCGTTCAAAAGTTTGTAGTCACTTAGAAATGTCCTTGTTTTGAAAAAAAAAAAAATGTAAAGTGTCCATTTAAAATGACATCAAATTGATCAGAAATACAGGGTAGACATTGCAAAGTCAGCGTATTGCAAACAGTATTACTATTTGTAACAAGGTTACACACTACCCCTTTCCATCTCTATATGACATGTTGTGATTGGTATGCCAGGAAAGGACAGTCAACACAGCACAGAGAGTCTTTCCATTTGTAATACAAGGTAATTATACCCCTTATCTACTTAAGCAATAAGGCACCTCAGGGGTGTGGTATATGGCCAATATAGCACGACTAAGGGCTGTTCTTAGACACGATGCAACGCGGAGTGATACATTGGCCATATACCACAAACTGCCGCGGTGCCTTATTGCTATTATAAACTGGTTAACAACGAAATTAGAACAGTAAAAATAAATATGTTGTCAAACCCATGTTATACCGTCTGACACACCACAGTTGTCAGCCAATCAGCATTCAGGGCTCGAACCACCCAGTTTACTACTCTGTTTTAATAACTATATCTCGCCTCAGAGGACTACCATCCTGGAGGGCCTCCAGCCTCTCCTCTATCCTGGAGGACCGCTACCCTCTCCTCTATCCTGGAGGACCGCCAGCCTCTCCTCTATCCTGGAGGACCGCCAAACTCTCCTCTATCCTGGAGGACCGCCAGCCTCTCCTCTATCCTGGAGGACCGCCAACCTCTCCTCTATCCTGGAGGACCGCCAGCCTCTCCTCTATCCTGGAGGACCGCCAACCTCTCCTCTATCCTGGAGGACCGCCAGCCTCTCCTCTATCCTGGAGGACCGCCAGCCTCTCCTCTATCCTGGAGGACCGCCAGCCTCTCCTCTATCCTGGAGGACCGCCAGCCTCTCCTCTATCCTGGAGGACCGCCAGCCTCTCCTCTATCCTGGAGGACCGCCAGCCTCTCCTCTATCCTGGAGGACCGCCAGCCTCTCCTCTATCCTGGAGGACCGCCAGCCTCTCCTCTATCCTGGAGGACCGCCAGCCTCTCCTCTATCCTGGAGGACCGCCAGCCTCTCCTCTATCCTGGAGGACCGCCAGCCTCTCCTCTATCCTGGAGGACCGCCAACCTCTCCTCTTGGGTTGTTTTTTATTTTAATTTTCTTTTTATATCACCTTTATTTAACCAGGTAGGCTAGTTGAGAACACCTTTATTTAACCAGGAAGGCTAGTTGAGAACAAGTTCTCATTTACAACTGCGACCTGGCCAAGTTAAAGCATAGCAGTGTGAACACAGAGTTACACATGGAGTAAACAATAAACAAGTCAATAACACAGTAGAAAAAAAGAAAGAGTCTATATACAATGTGTGCAAAAGTCATGAGGAGGTAGGCGAATAATTACAATTTAGCAGATTAACACTGGAGTGATAAATGATCAGATGGTCATGTGCAGGTAGAGATACTGGTGTGCAAAAGAGCAGAAAAGTAAATAAATAAAAACAGTATGGGGATGAGGTAGGTCAATTGGGTGGGCTATTTACCGATGGACTATGTACAGCTGCATCGATCGGTTAGCTGCTCAGATAGCAGATGTTTAAAGTTGGTGAGGGAGATAAGTCTCCAACTTCAGTGATTTTTGCAATTCGTTCCAGTCACAGGCAGCAGAGAACTGGAAGGAAAGGCGGCCAAATGAGGTGTTGGCTTTAGGGATGATCAGTGAGATACACCTGCTGGAGCGCGTGCTATGGGTGGGTGTTGCCATCGTGACCAGTGAACTGAGATAAGGCGGAGCTTTACCTAGCATGGACTTGTAGATGACCTGGAGCCAGTGGGTCTGGCGACGAATGTGTAGCGAGGGCCAGCCGACTAGAGCATACAGGTCGCAGTGGTGGGTGGTATAAGGTGCCTTAGTAACAAAACGGATGGCACTGTGATAAACTGCATCCAGTTTGCTGAGTAGAGTCTTGGAAGCTATTTTGTAGATGACATCGCCGAAGTCGAGGATCGGTAGGATAGTCAGTTTTACTAGGGTAAGTTTGGCGGCGTGAGTGAAGGAGGCTTTGTTGCGAAATAGAAAGCCGACTCTAGATTTGATTTTAGATTGGAGATGTTTGATATGAGTCTGGAAGGAGAGTTTACAGTCTAGCCAGACACCTAGGTCCACATATTCTAGGTCGGAACCATCCAGGGTGGTGATGCTAGTCGGGCGTGCGGGTGCAGGCAGCGAACGGTTGAAAAGCATGCATTTGGTTTTACTAGTGTTTAAGAGCAGTTGGAGGCCACGGAAGGAGTGTTGTATGGCATTGAAGCTCGTTTGGAGGTTAGATAGCACAGTGTCCAAGGAAGGGCCAGAGGTATACAGAATGGTGTCATCTGCGTAGAGGTGGATCGGGGAATCACCCGCAGCAAGAGCAACATCATTGATATATACAGAGAAAAGAGTCTGCCTGAGAATTGAACCCTGTGGCACCCTCATAGAGACTGCCAGAGGACCGGACAACATGCCCTCCGATTTGACACACTGAACTCTGTCTGCAAAGTAGTTGGTGAACCAGGCGAGGCAGTCATTAGAAAAACCGAGGCTACTGAGTCTGCCGATAAGAATATGATGATTGACAGAGTCGAAAGCCTTGGCAAGGTCGATGAAGACGGCTGCACAGTACTGTCTTTTATCGATGGCGGTTATGATATCGTTTAGTACCTTGAGCGTGGCTGAGGTGCATCCGTGACTGGCTCGGAAACCAGATTGCACAGCGGAGAAGGTACGGTGGGATTCGAGATGGTCAGTGATCTGTTTGTTGACTTGGCTTTCGAAGACCTTAGATAGGCAGGGCAGGATGGATATAGGTCTGTAACAGTTTGAGTCCAGGGTGTCTCACCCTTTGAAGAGGGGGATGACCGCGGCAGCTTTCCAATCCTTGCGGATCTCAGACGATACGAAAGAGAGGTTGAACAGGCTGGTAATAGGGGTTGCGACAATGGCGGCGGATAGTTTCAGAAATAGAGGGTCCAGATTGTCAAGCCCGTCTGATTTGTATGGGTCTTGCAGGTTTTGCAGCTCTTTAAGAACATCTGCTATCTGGATTTGGGTAAAGGAGAAGCTGGGGAGGCTTGGGCGAGTAGCTGCGGGGGGGGGGGGCGGAGCTGTTGGCCGAGGTTGGAGTAGCCAGGAGGAAGGCATGGCCAGCCGTATACAGGGTTGTTACCGCATCCAACCCTGTATACAGTGCTTGAGTTGTTACTGTATCCGACCCAGTGCTTGTGTGCTGTACTGAAGCTCCTCTGTTACACCCCCTATCCCTGAGCTGACAGTTGCCACGGGAAGAGAGGGTCGACAGGAGGAAGAGAAAGGGAAGAGATGGGAAAGATGGGGGGGCAACGGGGGAAAGAGTGGGGGAAAAGAGTGGGGGAAAGAGTGGGGGGAAAGAGAGGGGGGAAAGAGAGGGGGAAAGAGTGGGGGGAAAGAGTGGGGGGAAGAGAGGGGGAAAAGAGTGGGGGAAAAGAGTGGGGGGAAAAGAGTGGGGGGAAAGAGTGGGGGGTAAAGAGTGGGGGGAAAAGACTGGGGGGAAAAGAGTGGGGGGAAAGAGTGGGGGGAAAGAGTGGGGGGAAAAGAGTGGGGGGAAAAGAGTGGGGGGAAAGAGTGGGGGGGAAAAGAGTGGGGGGAAAAGAGTGGGGGGGAAAGAGTGGGGGAAAAGAGTGGGGGAAAAGAGTGGGGGGAAAGAGTGGGGGGAAAGAGTGGGGGGAAAGAGTGGGGGGAAAGAGTGGGGGAAAAGAGTGGGGGGAAAGAGAGGGGGGAAAGAGAGGGGGGAAAGAATGGGGGGGAGAGAGGGGGGAAAGAGTGGGGGGAAAGAGTGGGGGGAAAGAGAGGGGGAAAAGAGTGGGGGGAAAGAGTGGGGGGGCCTTGGCTGCTGCACAGTCAGCTGAAGATGATCTGTTCTGAAGGACACAGTCTCTGTTGCGTCCCAAATGGCACCCTATTCCCTACATGCACCCTATTCGCTGGTCAACAGTACTGGAGGAATAGGGTGTCATTAAGAACACAGCCTCCCTCTGCCCCAGGAGATCCTCCAGCCTGGCTGGACCTCTGCACCACACTGACTCTCTCTCTGGTGAACACAGAGAACCATCACATGGTCAAATGCACAGAAAGACGTTATCTGTCTATTGGACTGGATGGACACACCGTTAAACTGCTCTACATCTGGGCTGGTTAAGGAGCCCTTTGTGGGTTATCCTGGTAGGAGGGAATCCGTTTAAAAAGGGCAGTAATTATCATTTGTCTCAGTATGAATTGGTGACGCTGCTCTGTCAAATTGAAGGAAAGGAACTGTATTTTGTGTGTGTGTGTGTGTGTGTGTGTGTGTGTGTGTGCTGGGGTGTGTGTGTGTGTGTGTGTGTGTGTGTGTGCTGGGGTGTGTGTGTGTGTGTGTGTGTGTGTGCTGGGGTGTGTGTGTGTGTGTGTGTGTGTGTGTGTGTGTGCTGGGGTGTGTGTGTGTGTGTGCTGGGGTGTATGTGTGTGTGTGCTGGGGTGTGTGTGTGTGTGTGTGTGTGTGTGTGTGCTGGGGTGTGTGTGTGTGTGTGTGTGTGTGCTGGGGTGTGTGTGTGTGTGTGTGTGTGTGTGTGTGTGTGTGCTGGGGTGTGTGTGTGTGTGTGTGTGTGTGTGCTGGGGTGTGTGTGTGTGTGTGTGTGTGTGTGTGTTGGTATACTGTACTCAAGCTTAACTCAAGGCTTCCTTTCAGTTCCAGTGGCCTAGTTTCACAAAGCTGCATGGCATCCATCCTAAGCCACTAACAGGTGTGACCACAGTCCTCAAAGTCACTCAAACCTCATCTAATTCCCCCTTCCTCCCCCATTCCTCACTCCTCATCCTCCCCCTCACACCCCTTTGTTCACTATAAAGTCCCCCTCCCAGAGACACACACAGACGGCCCTGCGGCCCTCAAACCCACTGACCTCCCAGAATCCCTAGGTTTTGATGAATGATACTGATCTAAGGGGCCAGGATATATTTATTGACCACCTGCCCAGAGGAAGCTGCCCCGGTGTAAACCTACACCAGGGGAATTGTGTTTCAACTTCACACTACGCTCCGGGCTATGACAGGGGGATTTGACTGATATAGCTGGGCCACAGAACTACAATAAGTCAAGGGAGTAGGCTGCCATTTCAGGTGCAGACCAGGTCTGTCAGTCTATATCTGGGCTATGGTATTGCAGTGTAGTGAGGGGGGGGGGGGGGGGGGGGGTTGAGGTGGTCCAGATTTCTCAATGAGAGACTAGGCTGGGTCTGAAATGGCACCCTATTCCCTATATAATGTACTACTTTTGACAAGGGGTCCCAATTCCCAATATAGAGGACTACTTTTGACCAGTGACCCTATATCGTCCACTACTTTTGACCAGTGACCCTATATCGTCCACTACTTTTGACCAGTGACCCTATATCGTCCACTACTTTTGACCAGTGACCCTATATCGTCCACTACTTTTGACCAGTGACCCTATATCGTCCACTACTTTTGACCAGTGACCCTATATCGTCCACTACTTTTGACCAGTGACCCTATATCGTCCACTACTTTTGGCCAGTGACCCTATATCGTCCACAACTTTTGGCCAGTGACCCTATATCGTCCACTACTTTTGACCAGTGACCCTATATCGTCCACTACTTTTGACCAGTGACCCTATATCGTCCACTACTTTTGACCAGTGACCCTATATCGTCCACTACTTTTGACCAGTGACCCTATATCGTCCACTACTTTTGACCAGTGACCCTATATCGTCCACTACTTTTGACCAGTGACCCTATATCGTCCACTACTTTTGACCAGTGACCCTATATCGTCCACTACTTTTGACCAGTGACCCTATATCGTCCACTACTTTTGACCAGTGACCCTATATCGTCCACTACTTTTGACCAGTGACCCTATATCGTCCACTACTTTTGACCAGTGACCCTATATCGTCCACTACTTTTGACCAGTGACCCTATATCGTCCACTACTTTTGACCAGTGACCCTATATCGTCCACTACTTTTGACCAGTGACCCTATATCGTCCACTACTTTTGACCAGTGACCCTATATCGTCCACTACTTTTGACCAGTGACCCTATATCGTCCACTACTTTTGACCAGTGACCCTATATCGTCCACTACTTTTGACCAGTGACCCTATATCGTCCACTACTTTTGACCAGTGACCCTATATCGTCCACTACTTTTGACCAGTGACCCTATATCGTCCACTACTTTTGACCAGTGACCCTATATCGTCCACTACTTTTGACCAGTGACCCTATATCGTCCACTACTTTTGACCAGTGACCCTATATCGTCCACTACTTTTGACCAGTGACCCTATATCGTCCACTACTTTTGACCAGTGACCTTATATCGTCCACTACTTTTGACCAGTGACCCTATATCGTCCACTACTTTTGACCAGTGACCCTATATCGTCCACTACTTTTGACCAGTGACCCTATATAACATCATAATTTTAAAACGTCCTTACATTTGAATACGATCACATACTGTATATCTCTCTATTATACGTGGGAATATCTTAGAACAGAATCCCCCCCCCCCCCAAAAAAAAATATATATATATATTTTACAGTTGAAGTTGGAAGTTTACATACACTTAGGTTGGAGTCATTAAAACTTGTTTTTTAACCACTCCACACATTTCTTGTTAAACTATAGTTTTGGCAAGTCGGTTAAAACATCAACTTTGTGCATGACACAAAGTAAATCTTCCAACAATTGTTTACAGACAGATTATTTCACTTATAATTTAATGTATCACAATTCCAGGGGGTCAGAAGTTTACATACACTAAGTTAACTGTGCCTTTGAACAGCTTGGAAAATTCCAGAAAATGATGTCATGGTGTTAGAAGCTTCCGATAGGCTCCTTGACATCATTTGAGTCAATTGGAGGTGTACCTGTGGATGTATTTAAAGGCCTACCTTCAAACTCAGTGCCTCTTTCCTTGACATAAGGGGAAAATCAAAAGAAATTAGCCAAGACCTCAGAAAGAAAATTGTAGACCTCCACATGTCTGGTTCATCCTTGGGAAAAATGTCCAAATGCAATTTGTGTGTGCGAGCAAGGAGGCCTACAAACCTGACTCAGTTACACCAGCTCTGACAGGAGGAATGGGCCAAAATTCACCCAAGCTTGTGGAAGGCTACCCGAAACGTTTGACCCAAGCTAAACAATTTAAAGGTAATGCTACCAAATACTAATGGAGTGTATGTGAACTTCTGACCCACTGGGAATGTGATGAAATAAATAAAAGCTGAAATAAATAATTCTCTCTACACATTTCACATTCTTAAAATAAAGTGGTGATCCTAATTGACATAAGATTGGGAAATTGTCTAGGATTAAAGGTCAGGAAGTGTGAAAAACTGAATTGAAATGTATTTGGCTAAGGTGTATGTTAACTTCCAATGTCAACTGTATGTGTGTGTATATTATATATACACACACACACACACACACACACACACACACACACACACACACACACACACACACACACACAACCATTCAAAAGTTTGGAGTCACTTAGAAATGCCCTTATTTTTGGGAGAAAAAAAAAAATTGTCCATTAATATAACATCAAATTTATCAGAAATACAGTGTAGACATTGTTAATGTTGTAAATGAATATTGTAGCTGGAAACGGCAGATTTTTTTATGGAATATCTACATAGGTGTACAGAGGCCCATTATCAGCAACCATCACTCCTCTGTTCCAATGGTACGTTGTGTTAGCTAGTCCAAGTTGATCATTTTAAAAGCAAATTGATCATTAGAAAACCCTTTTGCAATCATGGTGGTGACAGCATCATGCTGTAGGGATGTTTTTCAGCAGCAGGGACAGGGAGACTAGTCAGGATCGAGGCAAAGATGAACAGAGCAAAGTACAGAGAGATCCTTGATGAAAACCTACTACAGAGCGCTCAGAAATTCATGCCGGGGTAAAGGTTCACCTTTCCAGCAGGACAACGACCCTAAGCACACACCCAAGACAACGCAGCAGTGGCTTCGGGACAAGTCTCTGAATGTCCTTGAGGGGCCCCAATCGAACATTTCTGGAGAAAACTGAAAATATCTGTGCAGCAATGCTCCCCATCCAACCTGACAGAGCTTTATACTTATGTGATATTTCCTTTTAAAAAAACATATTTACATTAGCTAAATATTCTAACAACCCATTTTTGCTTAGTCATTATGGAGTATTGTGTTTAGAATCATGAGGGAAAAACAACTCCTTTATCCATTTTAGAATAAGGCCGTAACTTAACAAAATGTGGAAAAAGTCGAGGTGTCTGAGTACTTTCCGAAGTCACAAAGGGGTTCCATTTGAGATGTAGACCTGGTGTTTACGACCTGGTTTCAATCGCTGGTCTAAAGGGGGGTTTGGTCTGGTTCATAAATAGGGTGATGTTCTCGGCTCCACCATGAGCCAAGAAGACCTCATAATGCTGTGGCCCAATTATTCAACCGTGTGGAATCGACCGCCGACAGAACTGGGGCGCAGCAGCAACTCCTGGGCTACGTCTCTAATGGCAGCAAACTCCCTACCTTGCAGTACTTTTGATCAGGGTCCACGGGGCTCTAGTCAAAAAAATAGTCCACTTCATAGGGAATAGGGTGCTGTTTTGGACGCAGGCCTGGAGGGGCCTCAGGACCACGTCTCTATCTCAGATCCTTCGTTTTTGGCCCCTCCCTCCCATTCCCTGTCATATCCTCTATGCTGTTGGAGTGTGATAGTCCAATGTGAACATATGCCTCCATTGTCTCCATTATGGAGAACTATGAGGCCATTTAGTGCTGGGCTGTGGCTGGGTGTATGTATCTGCTCTGGCTCCTGCCACACAATGGTACAGTGTTAGTGACGGTGCTGCAAGGTTGTGTGTGTGTGTGTTTAACTATACTTAATACTAAACTAACATTTAACCAACTGGGGACATTATGTTACTCGGCATAAGGAAAAATACTATTTCTAGAGGGTTTAGTGTCAGGGTTATTGTTGTGTGTGTTAGGGTTAGATTTAGGGTTAGGGTTAGTGTTAGTCGTGTATGTGTGTGTCTACATGAGTTGTCTAGGATATGTGACTCGCTTCAGGAAATTAGGCGTATGTCGCAGGAGCAGCATTTCAACATATTTTTTTAAAATTTTTAATCAAAATTCTTTATTTATTTTTTGCAGAAATGGCTTCTGGAACATGTGAACTTTCATGTGCCTTAAGGACACGTCCCTTTTTTTCAATTTTCACCTTGAATGACAAATCTAACTGCCTGTAACTCAGGCCCTGAAGCAGGGATATGCATATTCTTGGTACCATTTGAAAGGAAACACTTTGAACTTTGTGGAAATGTGAAATAAATGTAGGAGAATATAACAGAATAGATCTGGTAAAAGATAATGCAAAGAAGAAACCAACCGTTGTATTTTTTACATTTTTACCATCATCTTTGAAATGCAAGAGAAAGGCCATAATGTATTATTCCAGCCCAGGTGCAATTTAGATGTTGTCCACTAGATGGCAGCAGTGTATGTGCAAAGTTTTAGACTGATCCAATAAACCAGTGCATTTCTGTTAAAAAAGGTTGTTTCAAGACTGCCCAAATGTGCCTAATATTCATGTTCAAAATGATGCACTCTCTTCTCAAAATAATGGCATGGTATTATTTCATTGCAATAGCTACTGTAAACTGGACAGTGCAGTTAGATTAAGAAGAATGTAAGCTTTCTGCCAATATCAGATATGTCTATGTCCTGGGAAATGTTCTTGTTACTTACAACCTCATGCTAATCGCATTTGCCTACTTCAGCTCAAGGGACACCGATCCCGAAGAAGGTTTTATTAACAAACTTGTGTTACATCCATAAATAGAAATAAAATGGTTACATTTACGAACCTAGTTGGTTTAGTCATGGAAAAACACAGGAACCTTCCCACTAGCCATGATTGGCTAAGATAATGTATGGGCTGGGCATGCCGGGAGATGAGTTTAGATTGGTCTGCCATGTAGCATGCTTCTGTCTGTAACGTGAGCTGCTCAGTATGTTTCGACAGTCCTTTCTACCACATCGTTTTTTAACGTTTGAAAGTTAGCCATTGAGAACTACAAAAGCATTGCTACTTTTCTCAATAACATCGATAACCCTGAATTTAGCAGGCGCTTTCGACAGATCAGTAGGAAAAAGTGATTGGCTACTTTTTGCACACGCCACGGTTAGTGTGGACCGGTGTGACTTGACATGAGGCCGGCCGAACCAGATTTAGCTACGAACAAAACTGAGTTAAATGGTTCCAGTCTTCCGTTACGCCTTCCTCCATGTATACGGGCAAGAGTCTAGCTACATTTTCCAGATAAGTTTCTAATTTTGGCAGAAAGTAATTTTATTGCAAATTAAAGCATACTGTTAGTTAGCTAGCAAACGTTGGGTTGCTGGCTTGCTAGCTAACATTAAGTGTATAATCTGTGTAGTAATATTATTAGAATCAGAAAACCATTTGCATTGCATGTTATAGCCTAATATTAGCTAGTTGGTTAGATTTAGCTACCTACAGATTGGTAGTAGGTTGAGTTGGGGTTATGCCAGTTCGTTGTTTAGCTCGCTAGCTACACGTCTAAACAAGAGACTCCACTTCGGCCGGATTATTACATGACCCATCAAATTAGCCAGGTGTGTCTGGGGGTGATTACGGCCATTTATTGTATTTCATGAACATGTGTAGATGTCTTGAAAATAGTGTCCCATCCACTTAGCAAGATGTGGCTGAGGGCTGGTTATAGCATTTCTTTCACATGACCCATCAACTTGGACAAGTGTGTCAGGTAATCGTAATCTAATAACAATTAAATATTTATAAAATATTTTTATCTGGACACTTTGTTTTTGATATTGCTACTATGCAAGTACTATCACTGTAGCGTTTACACCTTTTATATGACAAATAAACATTTTATGTGATATAGCATTTGTTTACCACATGGCCTCACATGTGAATCCTTAAAGAGATGGGTGGGACTAAAGCTTAAGAGGGTGTGAATAATGCTGAATGGGTGTCGACAAAGCAAAGCTCTCAAGTAGGTATGCCAAAACATTCAAGGGCCATTTTCTTAAAAGTTTATCAACTTTCAAAGCAGAATTACTTTCCCATTGTTCCTCAACTGCAGTGCATTTTCTGAGTCTCTACTTTTATCCAATGTAAAAAAACAACATTTTGCTACCTAAGACCGAATCAAGGTGGTCAGTCATATATTATTATCATCGTTGGCCCAAACCAAGCCTTTCTTCAACAATTTAAGATATTACATCACGTCGCTGACAAACAAAACATCTATGGAAATCAAAGTCTTATGAAACAAACCAATACAACCTGACAAGGTAACACATCCTTTAACACAAGTCCAGAAGGGTGGAACAGCGTTCTACAGGTGTCATGTATACACAGGGAGTCAGGAAGCAGGAGCAGAAGGAGAGTTTAATTACAAAGATGCAAGGCAAATTGGGTGTGTGTAATGATGAAGTACAGGTGTGTGTAATGATGCGAACCAGGTGTGTGTAATGATGGGAACCAGGTGTGTGTAATGATGAAGTACAGGTGTGTGTAATGATGGGAACCAGGTGTGTGTAATGAAGAAGTACAGGTGTGTCTAATGATGGGAACCAGGCTTGTAATGGTGGGAGGAGGTGTGAACCAGGTGTGTAATGGTGGGAGGAGGTGTGTGTAATGATGGGAACCAGGTGTGTGTAATGATGAAGTACAGGTGTGTGTAATGATGGGAACCAGGCGTGTGTAATGATGAAGTACAGGTGTGTGTAATGATGGGAACCAGGCGTGTAATGGTGGGAGGAGGTGTGTGTAATGATGGGAAGCAGGTCTGTGTAATGATGGAACCAGGTGTGTGTAATGATGGGGACCAGGTGTGTAATAATGCTTGCCAGGGCCGGTGATTAGTAGACCATCAACGTTGAGCGCTGGAGAGAGGGGATAGGCGTGACAGCATGGTCAACACTGTAGCCTGGTCCCAGTAGGCGTGACAGCAGGGTCAACACTGTAGCCTGGTCCCAGTAGGTGTGACAGCAGGGTCAACACTGTAGCCTGGTCCCAGTAGGCGTGACAGCAGGGTCAACACTGTAGCCTGGTCCCAGTAGGCGTGACAGCAGGGTCAACACTGTAGCCTGGTCCCAGTAGGCGTGACAGCAGGGTCAACACTGTAGCCTGGTCCCAGTAGGCAAGACAGCACAAACAGATCCAGGACCAGGCTAACTACACCTTGTGTTTTGAGAACACATCATATTCATTTGATTCACACATTGCCATACACCTTTCCCTATGAAAACAACATGACAGACAATGATTCCTCATCCCAACAGTATCAATGGGTTCCAAGTCGTTAGCTGCCTGTTAGAGGGGCTCTCAGATCACCTCACAGTATCAAGGCACATATTCATACGCATCTAAGAGTAGGATCAGGATCCCATGTCCATGCAATCCTATTCGTTACGGAAAAACTGATCCTAGATCTACACTCCTACTCTGAGACGCTTTGTGAATAATTTGATGGGATCTGGGCTGCAACTGTGATGACTGCCACTCCTAGTATTAACAACAACAGACTTCAGAACAGCCTGATGACTACACTACCAGGTCCTGAAGACTCAGCTCACGACCAGGGGGCTCAGCGGCTGTCTGGGTTTCTTACCGAGTCACCACGATGCCTGCCCTACAGCTACTTTCTCTAAAACAGAGTATTTTCCCTGTAATTTCTCTACATGTATTCCAGCCAGTGATTTCTCTGTGACAAACTGAAAAGAAACCTACCTAGCAGCATCTCCCTCATAGCACCTCCATAGCACTTGCTGTAACACTATCTGTCTGTGAAGAAAACCATGGCAGGCAAGGTTATTTATAGCAATGTGTCCATGGGGTGTTAAAAGAGTGTGCCCCAGAAATACAAGTATGTTGCTTTGTGGTTGAATGGTTTAAATAAGATAAAAATTAGAACAAACTCATCCCCCCAAAAATAAAAACTCACTAAACTGACATTCACATTCACACTCTCCCCCTCAACCCTCCCTTCTCTCTCTCTCCACTCATCCCTATCTCCCTCCACTCACTCTCTCCTCATCCTTCTCCCCTCTCCCTTCACTCTATTCCCTCATCCCTCTCTCCCTCCCTATCCCTCATCCTCATCCCTCCCTCCACCCACTCTCCCCTCATTCCTCATCCCTCCCTTCACATGCTCCCCTCATCCCTCCCCCCTCCCTCCCTTCACACTCCCCTCATTCTTCTCTCCCTCCCTCCACACTCCTTCATCCCCTACACATGCTCCCCTCATCCCTCTATCCCTTCCACCGCTCCCTCCCTTCACACTCCTCATCCCTCCCTCCTCCCACTCTCCCCTCATTCCTCATCCCTCCCTTCACTCTCTCCCCTCATCACTCTCTTCATCCAGGCAGGTATAATTGGCCGTCAGAAGGGGATCAAGCAGCATATCTGTCAGTCGGTCGACCCCTCTATCTAGCCAACTATCCCACCATGAGAGACAGGCCCTCTATCTAGCCAACTATCTCACCATGAGAGACAGGCCCTCTATCTAGCCAACTATCCCACCATGAGAGACAGGCCCTCTATCTAGCCAACTATCCCACCATGAGAGACAGGCCCTCTATCTAGCCAACTATCCCACCATGAGAGACAGGCCCTCTATCTAGCCAACTATCTCACCATGAGAGACAGGCCCTCTATCTAGCCAACTATCCCACCATGAGAGACAGGCCCTCTATCTAGCCAACTATCCCACCATGAGAGACAGGCCCTCTACCTAACCAACTATCCCACCATGAGAGACAGGCCCTCTACCTAACCAACTATTCCACCATGAGAGACAGGCCCTCTATCTAGCCAACTATCCCACCATGAGAGACAGGCCCTCTATCTAGCCAACTATCCCACCATGAGAGACAGGCCCTCTATCTAGCCAACTATCCCACCATGAGAGACAGGCCCTCTATCTAGCCAACTATCCCACCATGAGAGACAGGCCCTCTATCTAGCCAACTATCCCACCATGAGAGACAGGCCCTCTATCTAGCCAACTATCCCACCATGAGAGACAGGCCCTCTATCCCACCATGAGAGACAGGCCCTCTATCTAGCCAACTATCCCACCATGAGAGACAGGCCCTCTATCTAGCCAACTATCCCACCATGAGAGACAGGCCCTCTATCCCACCATGAGAGACAGGCCCTCTACCTAACCAACTATCCCACAATGAGAGACAGGCCCTCTACCTAACCAACTATCCCACCATGAGAGACAGGCCCTCTATCTAGCCAACTATCCCACCATGAGAGACAGGCCCTCTACCTAACCAACTATTTCACCATGAGAGACAGGCCCTCTACCTAACCAACTATTTCACCATGAGAGACAGGCCCTCTACCTAACCAACTATCCCATCGTGAGAGACAGGCCCTCTACCTAACCAACTATCCCATCGTGAGAGACAGGCCCTCTACCTAACCAACTATTCCACCATGAGAGACAGTGATGGAGTAGGAAATAAAGAGTCATTTAAAGCTGGATGAAGAGGTCATCATGGAAGAGTCATTTAAAGCTGGATGTAAGAGGTCATGGATAGACAGTTTTTTGGACAGGAATCTCCTGAGTGTTTGAAAGATGAATGATGGTAGTTTACCAGACCGCTAAAGACCCAGACTGTTCCTCAATTCATCATGTCTTTATCTCATGGAACTACCCTCTCTACTTCTTGGTCTTCAGAGATTCACTTTCACAGGTGAGAAACAGGCCCTGGGACATGTTTAACACCTCAGTACAGAGTAGCACAGCAACTCATTCACACCACAGTTCCACTGTGGTAAAACAACTAATTCACACCATAGTACCAGAGTGGTAAAACAACTCATTCGCACTAGAGGTCTTCATGGGTCCAAAAAGTTGGAGGGGGATGGGCCGTACTGTGAGTGACATGGGTAGCAGAGAGGGAGATATGTTCCGCTCTACCAGGAGGGGGATGGGCCGTACTGTGAGTGACATGGGTAGCAGAGAGGGAGATATGTTCCGCTCTACCAGGAGGGGGATGGGCCGTACTGTGAGTAACATGGGTAGCAGGGAGTGAGATATGAGACACAGCAACCAACCAACCAAGCCGACTCATTACTAGTAGCTGCCATAGCTAGGTTATTCATCATCCAATAAGATTATGTAGTACCTCTATTGACTGTATCAAACCGGGGGAAGCTAGTTAAGCGTGCTAAAGTTGGCTAGCTAGGCTAATTGAGGCTGCAGTGCATGCCCAAAGCCGCCCGCCCCAAGCCCCAAAGCCGCCCGCCCCAAGCCCCAAAGCAGCCCGCCCCAAAGCCCATGATTCCGCCTGCAATCTAAATTCACACTTCCTCCTCAGCTGCCTGGTAAACATCGCTGGGGCAACGGCAGCATCTGCGGCCTCTACAGAGAGGGCAGTGTAAGTCGGGTAGGAAGAGGATACTATCTGGGTGTTAGACTGGGCAGAGGATGGGCCAGGGGGCTTGTTAAGACACGGACAGCCATTGGCCAGACAGCCCTCCAACCAACTGCCCACTGATGTAGCATTGTGATCAACATCACTATCATCACCAGCACCAGACAGCCCTCCAACCAGCTGCCTACTGATGTAGCATTGTGATCGACATCACTATCATCACCAGCACCAGACAGCCCTCCAACCAACTGCCCACTGATGTAGCATTGTGGTCGACATCACTATCATCACCAGCACCAGACAGCCCTCCAACCAGCTGCCCACTGATGTAGCATTGTGATCGACATCAATATCACCAGCACCAGACAGCCCTCCAACCAACTGCCCACTGATGTAGCACTGTGATCGACATCAATATCATCACCAGCACCAGAGACCCATCTCAACCAGCTGCCCACTGATGTAGCATTGTGGTCGACATCAATATCATCACCAGCACCAGACAGCCCTCCAACCAGCTTCCCACTGATGTAGCATTGTGGTCGACATCAATATCATCACCAGCACCAGAGACCCATCTCAACCAACTGGCCCTTTAACCTACATACATATACACTAAAATGTAAGCCGGTACTGCTAAACACCACGTTGTGCCGAACACATGGACTTCCCAACGGATGGGCAGGGTGCTTGTTTTGGCACGGAGGACCAGACTGGCCAAACCGCACCTTGACGTAGCAATGTCGTCATCACCACCAACAAAGACCAATCTCAACCAGCTGGCCCCAGCATCTTGAGTCTCCCCAGGGTGCATTCTGGGGGAGAAAAAACAATTACTCGTGTAGGTTAGAGCAAAAACACCACATGTTGAGTGCCCCCCCTCCCATTATCTTTGACCTTGCTGATAATACATTTTATTGAGGAACATTTTATTTACTATGACTGTGACATGTGGTTGTCCCACCTAGATGTGTTAAGATGGACGCAGTAATTGTAAGTCTCTCTGGGATAACAGCGTTTACTACATGACTAAAATGACACATGTATTTGTTAATATAGTCTAATATGTATTAACATGACAAAACAAATACCACGTTTTCTGATCATGGACTCAAATTAACATAAATAAACAACATCTCCAGCAACATTAACATGTGTGGAAGTGATGCGGTTCTGTGTTTTGTAGTAAAAAATAAAAGATGGAGGGAGATAATTGTTTCCAATGACATCATCCTTTGTGCATCGTGTTATTTTAACCAATTATGAGTAGGCTTTTCCTACTAATTGTCTTCTAACTGGTTGATGATGTGATTGGAAACACTTATCTTGCTCTCTATAAAGGTGTCATTTTCACCTACTGGTATGTGGTTGGGGGGTGGTGCTGGAGAGGATGAATATGAACGACATTTGTTTTTTTTAAATGTCCCTTTATCCGGCACTCATGTAATGTAATGTGTATTTGTTTATACCTATTAGCTGTGCTGCTACCGGGTACATTAGAGGATGTATTCTGAGGAGCAAAAACAAGGACTCACGTTGGCCGAAACAGCAGAAACACCACATGTTGTGCGAGAACGGATTCAAACCTGTATACCAGTTAGGTGTGCTGTTACATGCTAGGTTGAACCATAAATATGTGCCCCCATACCGCGGTGAGTAATAGCATTAGCTTCAATCATTTTCTTGGATCCGATTAATGTAGTCTTGGATGCCATAGAACATCACTCGCGCACACGCACACACACGCACACACCTCAGAGATAAGAGCAGCTTGCCTCACTACTCAAGTCAATCAGAGAGAGGGAATATAGAGTGTCACACTGCAACAGTCAGATTGAAGATGATATTAGGCTACCAGGAATGAACTGGGAGATGGCAGCTTCCTAGGAGCTGCTGTTGCGGTCAGAATGTCTGCTGTCCGACTAGGCTACCAGGAATGAACTGGGAGATGGCAGCTTCCTAGGAGCTGCTGTTGCGGTCAGAATGTCTGCTGTCCGACTAGGCTACCAGGAATGAACTGGGAGATGGCAGCTTCCTAGGAGCTGCTGCTGCGGTCAGAATGTCTGCTGTCCGACTAGGCTACCAGGAATGAACTGGGAGATGGCAGCTTCCTAGGAGCTGCTGTTGCGGTCAGAATGTCTGCTGTCCGACTAGGCTACCAGGAATGAACTGGGAGATGGCAGCTTCCTAGGAGCTGCTGTTGCGGTCAGAATGTCTGCTGTCCGACTAGGCTACCAGGAATGAACTGGGAGATGGCAGCTTCCTAGGAGCTGCTGTTGCGGTCAGAATGTCTGCTGTCCGACTAGGCTACCAGGAATGAACTGGGAGATGGCAGCTTCCTAGGAGCTGCTGCTGCGGTCAGAATGTCTGTGTGAAATGCAGCTGAACTGTTTGATGTGAACATGTGAAAACATTCTCATGGAAAGATGGCAGAGCTGGTTCACTCACTCTCTCCCCCCTGCTTGTTTTAAAAATATATATCTTTAGTTGAAACTATTCCATCAAGGGTATATAAGTTCCATTGATAAATCTCTGTCCATTGACTAAATTTAACTTTGGAATCTCCTTGCAGAATTGGCACACTCACTTTTAGATTTTAGAAATGACTGACAAATTAGGACTTCACTTTTCTCCTCCTGTTAATTCATGTCGGAGAGGAGGAGTGTGTGAGAAGGTTTCCACAGTTCTCATACTTGATATGTGATTTTAAGGATCAACCCTGCATGTAGACAAGGCCTAGGATGAGAGAGACAGAGAGACAGAGAGAGAGAGAAACAGAGAACTGCCCCCATTTCCGTGGCAGGGAGGGCCATGGCTCGCCTCTCTCAACAAGGACAGAAGTTTATCAAGGACAGCCACTGAGGGAGAAGGAGGAGGAAGAACAGGCTATTTCAGGATAGGATGATGCCTTTCACAACCTAAAACGGAAAGAGCGGAGAGCCTCATAACCATTTAGGTCTGTAAGGTCTACCACTGATCTTGACCAGAGTCAGATAAGGTCAAAACGTCCTCTGAAGAGCGAGAGAGTGAAGGAGGGCAGAAGGAAGACAGAAGGTCATGGGCTGACCAAACCGTTACTCTCAGTCCTCTCAGTCCTTGTCGTGTAACACACTCCCAGCTGTCTCCACAGACGGTTCATAAGGGACCTAAACCCCCCAATACACGAGACAGACAGAGACAGAGACAGAGACAGAGACAGAGACAGACAGAGAGAGAGAGACAGAGACAGAGACAGAGACCGAGAGAGACAGAGAGAGAGACAGAGAGAGAGAGACAGAGAGAGAGACAGAGAGAGAGACAGAGACAGAGACAGAGACAGAGAGAGAGACAGAGACAGAGAGAGACAGAGACAGAGAGAGACAGAGACAGAGAGAGACAGAGAGAGACAGACAGAGAGAGACAGACAGACAGACAGACAGACAGACAGACAGACAGACAGACAGACAGACAGACAGACAGACAGAGAAAGAAAGAAAGAGAGAGAGAGAAAGAAAGAGAGAGAGAGACAAGCGAGAGAGAGACAAGAGAGATAGACAAGAGAGAGAGACAAGAGAGACAAGAGAGAGAGAGACAAGAGAGAGAGACAAGAGAGACAAGAGAGAGACGAGAGAGACAAGAGAGAGAGACAAGAGAGAGACGAGAGAGACAAGAGAGAGAGAGACAAGAGAGAGACAAGAGAGAGAGAGAGAGAGAAGAGAGAGACGAGAGAGAGAGAGACAAGAGAGAGAGAGACAAGAGAGAGATGAGAGAGAGAGAGAGAGAGACAAGAGAGATTGAGAGAGAGAGACAGAGGGAGAGAGACAAGAGAGAGACAAGAGAGAGAGAGACAGAGACAGAGAGAGACGAGAGAGAGAGAGAAGAGAGACAGAGACAGAGACAGACAGACAGAGAAAGAAAGAGAGAGAGAAAGACAAGAGAGAGAGAGACAAGCGAGAGAGAGACAAGTTAGAGAGAGAGAGAGACCCGGAAAACCTAAGTCTACGCCTTCACTATGGTGAATCACTAAAACAATACAGAAATACACTACGGAAAAAGAAGGAACAGCATGTCAGAAATCAGCTCAATGCAATTGAAGAATCCATAGACTCTAACCACTTCTGGGAAAATTGGAAAACACTAAACAAACAACAACACGAAGAATTATCTATCCAAAATGGAGATGTATGGGTAAACCACTTCTCCAATCTTTTTGGCTCTATAACAAAGAATAAAGAGCAAAAACATATACATGATCAAACACAGATCTTAGAATCAACTATTAAAGACTACCAGAACCCACTGGATTCTCCAATTACATTGAAAGAGTTACAGGACAAAATAAAAAACCCTCCAACCCAAAAAGGCCTGTGGTGTTGATGGTATCCTCAATGAAATGATCAAATATACAGACAACAAATTCCAATTGGCTATACTAAAACTCTTTAACATCATACTTAGCTCTGGCATCTTCCCCAATATTTGGAACCAAGGACTGATCACCCCAATCCACAAAAGTGGAGACAAATTTGACCCCAATAACTACCGTGGAATATGTGTCAACAGTAACCTTGGGAAAATCCTCTGCATTATTATTAACAGCAGGAAGCGATTCACAAACCTTCCATAACAAAGCCATCACCTACAGAGAGATGAACCTGGAGAAGAGTCCCCTAAGCAAGCTGGTCCTGGGGCTCTGTTCACAAACACAAACACACACTACAGAGCCCCAGGAGAGCAGCACAATTAGACCCAACCAAATCATGAGAAAACAAAAAGATAACTACTTAACACATTGGAAAGAATTAACAAAAAAACAGAGCAAACTAGAATGCTATTTGGCCCTACACAGAGAGTACACAGCGGCAGAATACCTGACCACTGTGACTGACCCAAAATTAAGGAAAGCCTTGACTATGTACAGACTCAGTGAGCATAGCCTTGCTATTGAGAAAGGCCGCCGTAGGCAGACATGGCTCTCAAGAGAAGACAGGCTATGTGCTCACTGCCCACAAAATGAGGTGGAAACTGAGCTGCACTTCCTAACCTCCTGCCCAATGTATGACCATATTAGAGAGACATATTTCCCTCAGATTACACAGATCCACAAAGAATTCGAAAACAAATCCAATTTTGAAAAACTCCCATATCTACTGGGTGAAATTCCACAGTGTGCCATCACAGCAGCAAGATTTGTGACCTGTTGCCACGAGAAAAGGGCAACCAGTGAAGAACAAACACCTTTAGCCATTTGTACATTGTTAGAACACTGTATATATATATAATATGACATTTGTAATGTCTTTACTGTTTTGAAACTTCTGTATGTGTAATGTTTACTGTTAATTTTTGTTGTTTTTCACTTTATATATTCACTTTGTATGTTGTCTACCTCACTTGCTTTGGCAATGTTAACACGTTTCCCATGCCAATAAAGCCCTTGAATTGAATTGAATTGAGAGAGAGACGAGAGAGAGAGAGAAGAGAGACAGAGACAGAGACAGACAGACAGAGAAAGAAAGAGAGAGAGAAAGACAAGAGAGAGAGAGAGACAAGCGAGAGAGAGACAAGTTAGAGAGAGACAGAGAGAGAGACAAGAGATAGAGAGAGAGAGGGAGAGAGAGAGAGAGAGAGAGAGAGAGAGAGAGAGAGAGCGAGAGAGAGAGAGAGAGAGAGAGAGAGAGAGAGACAGAGACATACAGACAGAGAAAGAAAGAGAGAGAGAAAGACAAGAGAGAGAGAGAGACAAGCGAGAGAGAGACATGTTAGAGAGAGACAGAGAGAGACAAGAGATAGAGAGAAAGAGAGAGAGATGAGAGAGAGAGAGAGAGAGAGAGAGAGAGAGAGAGAGAGAGAGAGAGAGAGAGAGAGAGACAAGAGACAAGAGAGAGACAAGAGAGAGAGAGAGAGACAAGAGAGAGAGAGAGACAAGAGAGAGACAAGAGAGAGAGAGACAAGAAAGAGAGATAGAGAGAGACAAGAAAGAGAGAGAGAGACAAGAGAGACAAGAGAGAGAGAGAGAGACAGAGAGACAAGAGAGAGAGAGAGAGACAAGAGAGAGACAAGAGAGAGAGAGAGAGAGAGACAGAGAGACAAGAGAGAGAGAGAGAGAGACAGAGAGGGAGAGACAGAGAGGGAGAGAGAGAGAGAGAGAGAGAGAGAGAGAGAGAGAGAGAAGAGAGAGAGAGAGACAGACAGAGATAGACAAGAGAGAGACAAGAGAGAGAGACAGAGAGACCGAGAGCGAGAGACACGCACAAGTTCTGGCCTGGTTTAGAGCTTATCTGTCGGAAAGATATCAGTTTGTCTCTGTGAATGGTTTGTCCTCTGACAAATCAACTGTCGGTGTTCCTCACGGTTCCGTTTTAGGACCACTATTGTTTTAACTATATATTTTACCTCTTGGGGACGTCATTCAAAAACGTAATGTTAACTTTCACTGCTATGCGGATGACACACAGCTGTACATTTCAATGAAACATGGTGAAGCCCCAAAATTGTCCTCGCTAGAAGCATGTGTTTCAGACATAAGGAAGTGGATGGCTGCAAACGTTCTACTTTTAAACTCGGACAAAACAGAGATGCTTGTTCTAGGTCCCAAGAAACAAAGATTCTGTTGAATCTGACAATTAATCTTAATGGTTGTACAGTCGTCTCAAATAAAACTGTGAAGGACCTCGGCGTAACTCTGGACCCTGATCTCTCTTTTGAAGAACATATCAAGACTGTTTCAAGGACAGCTTTTTTCCATCTACGTAACATTGCAAAAATCTGAAACTTTCTGTCCAAAAATGTGGCAGAAAAATTTATCCATGCTTTTGTCACAATGCTCTACTTTTCGGCTACCCGGGTAAAGCACTAAATAAACTACAGTTAGTGCCAAATACGGCTGCTAGAATCCTGACTAGAACCAAAAAATGTGATCATATTACTCCAGTGCTAGCCTCCCTACACTGGCTTCCCGTCAAGGCAAGGGCTGATTTCAAGGTTTTACTGCTAACCTACAAAGCATTACATGGGCTTGCTCCTACCTATCTCTCTGATTTGGTCCTGCCGTACATACCTACACTTACGCTACGGTCACAAGATGCAGGCCTCCTAATTGTCCCTAGAATTTCTAAGGAAACAGCTGGAGGCAGGTCCTTCTCCTATAGAGCTCCATTTTTATGGAATGGTCTGCCTACCCATGTGAGAGACGTAAACTCGGTCTCAACCTTTAAGTCTTTACTGAAGACTCATCTCTTCAGTGGGTCATATGATTGAGTGTAGTCTGGCCCAGGAGTGTGAAGGTGAACAGAAAGGCTCTGGAGCAACGAACCACCCTTGCTGTCTCTGCCTGGCAGGTTCCCTTCCACTGGGATTCTCTGCCTCTAACCCTATTACAGGGGCTGAGTCACTGGCTTACTGGGGCTCTTTCATACCGTCCTTGGGAGGGGTGCGTCACTTGAGTGGCTTGAGTCACTGATGTGGTCATCCTGTCTGGGTTGGCGCCCCCCCTTGGGTTGTGCCGTGGCGGAGATCTTTGTGGGCTATACTCGGCCTTGTCTCAGGATGGTAAGTAAGTTGGTGGTTGAAGATATCCCTCTAGTGGTGTGGGGGCTGTGCTTTGGCAAAGTGGGTGGGGTTATATCCTTCCTGTTTGGCCCTGTCCGGGGGTATCATTGGATGGGGCCACAGTGTCTCCTGACCCCTCCTGTCTCAGCCTCCAGTATTTATGCTGCAGTAGTTTATATGTCGAGGGGCTTGGGTCAGTTTGTTATATCTGGAGTACTTCTCCTGTCTTATCCGGTGTCCTGTGTGAATTTAAGTATGCTCTCTCTAATTCTCTCTTTCTTTCTCTCTCTCGGAGGACCTGAGCCCTAGGACCATGCCTCAGGACTACCTGACATGATGACTCCTTGCTGTCCCCAGCAAGGAGTCATCATGTCCACCTGGCTGTGCTGCTGCTCCAGTTTCAAATGTTCTGCCTGTGATTATTATTATTTGACCATACTGGTCATTTATGAACATTTGAACATCAAATCAAATCAAATTTATTTATATAGCCCTTCGTACATCAGCTGATATCTCAAAGTGCTGTACAGAAACCCAGCCTAAAACCCCAAACATCTTGGCCATGTTCTGTTATAATCTCCACCCGGCACAGCCAGAAGAGGACTGGCCACACCCCACATAGCCTGGTTCCTCTCTAGGTTTCTTTCTAGGTTTTGGCCTTTCTAGGGAGTTTTTCCTAGCCACCGTGCTTCTACACCTGCATTGCTTGCTGTTTGGGGTTTTAGGCTGGGTGTCTGTACAGCACTTTAAGTTATCAGCTGATGTACGACGGGCTATATAAATAAATTTGATTTGAGAGAGAGAGAGAGACACTTTACTTTTGTATATTATCTACTTCACTTGCTTTGGCAATGTTAACATAGGTTTCCCATGCTAATAAAGCCCCTTGAATTGATTTGAGAGAGAGAGATGGAATGGAGGAGGAAGAGAGAGGGAAGAAGAGGAATGGAAGAAGACAGTGAACCAGACAGCCTGTCTTCATTGGAGTCACATCACCTGATGACATTGACCCAGATTGAAACAGCTCTACTCTCTCACTGAGACACACACACACTACATAATAAGCATCAATGTTTGTCTTGGGGGCAGAGAGAAGCAGACTGGTAACACGATTGCTCCAATGACTCACTCTCAGACCAAACCTTTCTCCACAGCCACGTGAGAAGAGGCCTGACTGGGGGATGACTCTAGTGGTCTTGGGACTGACTTCCTGGCAGAAGGGATTGATGAAAAGAGAGGGAGAGGGAGTGGGAAAATAACTTGTTTGTACTGTCATCTGCTGCTCTGCTCCTCCACCTCGCACATGTTCACACACACTCACCCCCTCACACACACACACACACACACACACACACACACACACACACACACACACTTCTGTAGTCGGCAACCCCCAAGCCCTCGACTCAAAGTCTCCAATTCTCTCTTTTGATGAGAACCTGTAGGGGTCATGACCCCTAGATGGTGGGAAAGAAAGGCACACAGGGGTCACGCAGGCAGTTGAACCAACTGATTAGCCTTTCTCAATGGCCACCGCTCTAACTCTCTCTTTGGCGCCCGCTGCTTCGATCAGCAGCAAGAGACAGACCGCTGCTGGTGTGAGCCCCGTGTCACTGACTGACCGACTCCCTCGCCCAACACAAACCCAGACCCATAGACAACACCAGGACACACAAACGCACAGACACACACACACACACACATAAAAATCCTCCAAAACACAGCCTGGTACAGCTACCAACCAGCTGACTGTGGTCCTATAAGCCTCTCCCCAGGGGGTCTCTATCTATATTGTGAGAAAATGCAGAAGATACCATTATATTAATGAGGTGGCAGGCTGCTGCACAGACAAGACTGATCCTGTATCCCACACAGACCTGCCATTGATGTGTGACATTAAAAACATATGACTGATAATCATGGGCTAATGGGACATGAGGAATTTGTAACTACAGTACATGAGGTGATATTTGGACAGTGTAAATGACGATTCAGAGGTTAGCACTAAAAACAAACATTTCACATTACAATGAGAAGAAGTAGGAGTAAGGTCTCTGGTGTTTTTAACCTCTACGGGATCGGTGCCCCACCCCACGGGACAGTTGAGCTAACGTACACTAATGTAATTAGCATGACATTTTAAGTAACAAGAACATTTCCCAGGACATAGACATATCTGATATGGGCAGAAAGCTTAAATTCTTGTTAATCTAACTACACTGTCCAATTTACACTAGCTGTTACAGTGAAAGAATACCATGCTATTGTTTGAGGAGAGTGCACTATTATGAACTTGAAAATGTATTAATACACCAATTAGGCACATTTGGGCAGTCTTGATACAACATTTTGAACAGAAATGCAATGGTTCATTGGATCAGTCTCAAACTTTGCACGTACACTGTCATCTAGTGGCCAAAATCTAAATTGCGCCTAGATTCCTAAGTCATATATTGGCCTTTCTCTTGCATTTCAAAGATGAAAAAAAAAAAAAGATATATACTTATTCTTTTCTTCTGTTATCTTTTACCAGATGCAATGTGTTATATTCTCATGCATTAATATCCACATTTCCACAAACATCAAAGTGTTTCCTTTCAAACGGTATCAATAATATGCATATCCTTGCTTCAGGTCCTGAGCTACAGGCAGTACGATTTTGGTATGTAATTTTAGGCGAATATTGAAAAAAAAGGGTCCAATCCTTTAAATCAGTATGGCCCTGACTGGATCTGAAGATTAAGATTTAGGAATCCAATCAATTTGGGATGGGTGCTGTTAGAGACTGCTGGAAGACCATAGGCTTAGTGGAGAGACTGCTGGCTGGTCCTCAAAACTGCCTGTTGGGGTGCAGGGTGATGTTGCCCCTAGACACTGATCTGAGGCCCCTAGACGCTGATCTGAGGCCCCTAGACGCTGATCTGAGGTCAGTTTTGGTCAGTTTTGGTTCAAATGGTTCAGGTCAGGATTGGGAGAGGGAAAGCTGATCCTAAACACAACCTGAACCCTGGATGGCCATGAAAATCAGCCTGACAACAACAAATGATTATACATTTAAATATGGCAGTGATTAATGCCACGAATCTGATTCAAAACTATGACAGAGACAAATGCCATTATGAATCAGACATAAGATTCAGACTTATCAATATAAAGTTATATATATAAACACATTTTTACCCCTTTTTTCTCCCAATTTCGTGATATCCAATTGGTAGTTACAGTCTCGTTCCATCACTGCAACTCTCCTACGGACTCAGGAGTAGCGAAGGTCAAAATCCATGCGTCCTCCGAAACATGACCCTGCCAAGCCGCTTCTTTACACACTGCTCACTTAACCTGGAAGCCAGCCGCACCAATGGGTTGGAGGAAACACTGTACACCTGGCGAACGAGGTCAGCTTGCAGGCACCCAGCCTGCCAGAAGGAGTCGCTAGAGCACGATGGGACAAGATAATCCCGGCAGGCCAAACCCAAACCCAACCCAAATCCTGACCCCTCCTGTCTCAGCCTCCAGTATTTATGCTGCAGTAGTTTATGTGTCGGGGGGCTGGGGTCAGTTTGTTATATCTGGAGTACTTCTCCTGTCCTATTCGGTGTCCTGTGTGAATCTAAGTGTGCGTTCTCTAATTCTCTCCTTCTCTCTTTCTTTCTCTCTCTCGGAGGACCTGAGCCCTAGGACCATGCCCCAGGACTACCTGACATGATGACTCCTTGCTGTCCCCAGTCCACCTGGCCATGCTGCTGTTCCAGTTTCAACTGACCTGAGCCCTAGGACCATGCCCCAGGACTACCTGACATGATGACTCCTTGCTGTCCCCAGTCCACCTGGCCATGCTGCTGCTCCAGTTTCAACTTCCACCTGACTGTGCTGCTGCTCCAGTTTCAACTGTTCTGCCTTATTATTATTCGACCATGCTGGTCATTTATGAACATTTGAACATCTTGGCCATGTTCTGTTATAATCTCCACCCGGCACAGCCAGAAGAGGACTGGCCACCCCACATAGCCTGGTTCCTCTCTAGGTTTCTTCCTAGGTATTGGCCTTTCTAGGGAGTTTTTCCTAGCCACCGTGCTTCTACACCTGCATTGCTTGCTGTTTGGGGTTTTAGGCTGGGTTTCTGTACAGCACTTTGAGATATCAGCTGATGTACGAAGGGCTATATAAATAAATTTGATTTGATTTGATTTGATTTGGTTAACTGCCTTGTTCGGGGGCGAAGGACAGATTTTTACCTTGTCAGCTCTGGGATTCGATCTAGCATCCTTTCGGTTACTGGCCCAACACTCTAACCATTAGGTTACTTGCCGCAATGCAGTGCCTTAGACTCTGGAGGTCCCTGAGATAAGTTTTTAATTCAGTTTGACATTGATACCCCATTTACGCTATCCTGCTGACCCCAACCAAACCGTGCTGACTGTGGTATTTTCTTTACACATTGTCCTGATCAGCTTTTCAGGTTTCAGCAACTATGGTGAATGCCTAACCAGGCCAGCTCAGTACAACTTGTCTTGAAACAGTTGGCTAGTGTGAAAAGCCCTGGAAGAGCTGTAGTCTAAACCAATCACAGTCTCAACACAATCCCAGTCTCAATCCTTGTTCAGGCTGGTTTGATCATGCTAACACAATCCCAGCCTCAATCCTTGTTCAGGCTGGTTTGACCATGCTAACACAATCCCAGTCTCAATCCTTGTTCAGGGAGGTTTGATCATGCTAACACATGTCGTCACTGACTACGGTGAATGCTTAACCAGGCCAGCCCAGTGCAGCTTGGTCTTACCCAACCCGACACCCCCTGAACGTGGCCACTGACCGTGTGAAGTGGTCGATGAGCGTTCCCACCAGCTCCCCGATGCGATCCTGGTCAGGGCACAGCTCCCCTCTCTGGATGTAGAGAAGAACATCATCCTGGGAGGAAGTGTGTAGCGCCACCATCTGGTCAACGCCTGCAGTGACACTCAGGCCTGTTATCTGGGGGAGTAGAAAGAGGTAAGCTACACTCACACACACACACACACAGGTTCACACTCAGATACATACATACACACAGAGCAGTGGTGTAGTGGTAACACTTTCTGGTACAGTCACAGGTATATAACTCCCTCCCAGGGAACATTTCTGTTTCCACTCTTCATGGCAGTAGATAGCCTAGCGGTTAGCGAATTGGGTACAGTCACAGGACATAGAAGACTGGGTTGAGCAGGAGCTCCCCTCCCCTAGGGGTGGGAGAGCCAAGCGACCAGAGGTGGCGGAACAGAGTGCTTGGGTTGGGGTGTAGGGTTTGAGCATAGCCTGAAGGTAGGGAGGGGCAGTTCCTCTTGAGCTTCGACTGGAAGTCAGTGGAGCTTACGGAGCGGCGGGGTGCCATGGGAGAATTTAGGAAGGTCGAACACCAGGTGGGCTGCGGCATTCTGGATAAGTTGCAGGGTTTTATATCGGTCTAGTACTTTACGCTCTCTATCCATGCTGCGTGTGTGTGTGTGTGTGTGTGTATTAGGGGAGATTAGGTCATGATTAGTGAACCAGTCAGATTTAAACAGAGAGAGAGACAGACAGAGACAGAGAGAGAGAAAGTGTACACACGTGTGAGAGAAAGAGACAGTCGGGTTGGTGCTAAACCTCTTACAGCTGGCTGGATGAATACAAGCAAACATAACACAGGTTAATCCTACAACCAAACAGCCTAGACGTTACTGTACTGCCTATGACCCTGTAGTGTCAGGCCTGTCAAGGCTGGAACAATGGGACTAGGACACCCTGTCCTATCTGTCCTGGCCTCCACTACATAAGACAGGGCTGACCCTGAGCTACATGACCTAGTCCCTGTCATACCTTAACACACAGTGTGGCATCAAGGTGTGCACCCTATTCCCTTATGGTTCTCCATAGGGCTCTGGTCAAAAGTAGTGCGGTTTATAGGAAATCAGCTGGCATTTGGGACACAGCCACATACATGGCATAGAATAGTGCAGAGCTAAATAGCCTCGTCCCGGTCATAAGATAACACACAGTACAATATCATAGTCTAAGTACAGAACAGTGATGGATGAGGTGGTATTATTCTGTAGTTGGATGTCATGGTTAACAGTGATGAGGTGGTACTATACTGTAGTTGGATGTCATGGTTAACAGTGAGGAGGTGGTACTATACTGTAGTTGGACGTCATGGTTAACAGTGAGGAGGTGGTACTATACTGTAGTTGGGCGTCATGATTAACAGTGATGAGGTGGTACTATACTGTAGTTGGACGTCATGGTTAACAGTGATGAGGTGGTACTATACTGTAGTTGGGCATCATGGTTAACAGTGATGAGGTGGTAGTATACTGTAGTTGGGCGTCATGATTAACAGTGATGAGGTGGTACTATACTGTAGTTGGGCGTCATGGTTAACAGTGATGAGGTGGTACTATACTGTAGTTGGGCGTCAAGAATAACAGTGATGAGGTGGTACTATACTGTAGTTGGGCGTCATGATTAACAGTGATGAGGTGGTACTATAGTGTAGTTTGTCGTCAGAATAGTAGAGATTGAATCCTACAGCCTCTTTCAATGCTAGGCCATGATGAGTTACTGTACAGTACCATGACAACTATTGGTTATATTTACTTCACCTTTATTTTAGCAGTACACTGTAACTACACTGTAACTACACTGTAAATGTTGTGAATCACACAACAGTTGTGAGCCACTCTCACTTTAAACCAAAATGTGTTCAGCTATCCTGTCATTCATACATTCTAAATCAAACCCAAAGTTGAATGTGATTTACAGTACATAACTTTACTTTTCAGCCATACTACAGTCAAACAAAGTCATATTGCTCTGGATAACTTCATAACTCAACTGTTTCTTCCCACGGTAGGGCTGTGTTCTATCCTAACTGGTGTTCAGCTGTGTTGGTTGTGTTCTATCCTAACTGGTGTTCAGCTGTGTTGGTTGTGTTCTATCCTAATTGGTGTTCAGCTGTGTTGGTTGTGTTCTATCCTAACTGGTGTTCAGCTGTGTTGGTTGTGTTCTATCCTAACTGGTGTTCAGCTGTGTTGGTTGTGTTCTATCCTAACTGGTGTTCAGCTGTGTTGGTTGTGTTCTATCCCAACTGGTGTTCAGCTGTGTTGGTTGTGTTCTATCCTAACTGGTGTTCAGCTGTGTTGGCTGTGTTCTATCCTAACTGGTGTTCAGCTGTGTTGGTTGTGTTCTATCCTAACTGGTGTTCAGCTGTGTTGGTTGTGTTCTATCCTAACTGGTGTTCAGCTGTGTTGGTTGTGTTCTATCCTAACTGGTGTTCAGCTGTGTTGGCTGTGTTCTATCCTAACTGGTGTTCAGCTGTGTTGGTTGTGTTCTATCCTAACTGGTGTTCAGCTGTGTTGGTTGTGTTCTATCCTAACTGGTGTTCAGCTGTGTTGGTTGTGTTCTATCCTAACTGGTGTTCAGCTGTGTTGGTTGTATTCTATCCTAACTGGTGTTCAGCTGTGTTGGTTGTGTTCTATCCTAACTGGTGTTCAGCTGTGTTGGCTGTGTTCTATCCTAACTGGTGTTCAGCTGTGTTGGTTGTGTTCTATCCTAACTGGTGTTCAGCTGTGTTGGTTGTGTTCTATCCTAACTGGTGTTCAGCTGTGTTGGTTGTGTTCTATCCTAATTGGTGTTCAGCTGTGTTGGCTGTGTTCTATCCTAACTGGTGTTCAGCTGTGTTGGTTGTGTTCTATCCTAACTGGTGTTCAGCTGTGTTGGCTGTGTTCTATCCTAACTGGTGTTCAGCTGTGTTGGCTGTGTTCTATCCTAACTGGTGTTCAGCTGTGTTGGTTGTGTTCTATCCTAAACTGGTGTTCAGCTGTGTTGGTTGTGTTCTATCCTAACTGGTGTTCAGCTGTGTTGGTTGTGTTCTATCCTAACTGGTGTTCAGCTGTGTTGGTTGTGTTCTATCCTAACTGGTGTTCAGCTGTGTTGGCTGTGTTCTATCCTAACTGGTGTTCAGCTGTGTTGGCTGTGTTCTATCCTAACTGGTGTTCAGCTGTGTTGGTTGTGTTCTATCCTAACTGGTGTTCAGCTGTGTTGGTTGTGTTCTATCCTAACTGGTGTTCAGCTGTGTTGGTTGTGTTCTATCCTAACTGGTGTTCAGCTGTGTTGGTTGTGTTCTATCCTAACTGGTGTTCAGCTGTGTTGGTTGTGTTCTATCCTAACTGGTGTTCAGCTGTGTTGGTTGTGTTCTATCCTAACTGGTGTTCAGCTGTGTTGGCTGTGTTCTATCCTAACTGGTGTTCAGCTGTGTTGGCTGTGTTCTATCCTAACTGGTGTTCAGCTGTGTTGGTTGTGTTCTATCCTAACTGGTGTTCAGCTGTGTTGGTTGTGTTCTATCCTAACTGGTGTTCAGCTGTGTTGGTTGTGTTCTATCCTAACTGGTGTTCAGCTGTGTTGGTTGTGTTCTATCCTAACTGGTGTTAAGCTGTGTTGGTCGTGTTCTATCCTAACTGGTGTTCATCTGTATTGGTTGTGTTCTATCCTAACTGGTGTTCAGCTGTGTTGGTTGTGTCCTATCCTAACTGGTGTTCAGCTGTGTTGGTTGTGTTCTATCCTAACTGGTGTTCAGCTGTGTTGGTTGTGTTCTATCCTAACTGGTGTTCAGCTGTGTTGGTTGTGTTCTATCCTAACTGGTGTTCAGCTGTGTTGGTTGTGTTCTATCCTAACTGGTGTTCAGCTGTGTTGGTTGTGTTCTATCCTAACTGGTGTTCAGCTGTGTTGGTTGTGTTCTATCCTAACTGGTGTTCAGCTGTGTTGGTTGTGTTCTATCCTAACTGGTGTTCAGCTGTGTTGGTTGTGTTCTATCCTAACTGGTGTTCAGCTGTGTTGGTTGTGTTCTATCCTAACTGGTGTTCAGCTGTGTTGCTTGTTCTATCCTAACTGGTGTTCAGCTGTGTTGGTTGTGTTCTATCCTAACTGGTGTTCAGCTCTTTATGTAATACTGTATAATTAACTGCCTTGTTACCTCAACCTACAGTGTGTTCTGTAACATGGACAGCTTCAGAGTAAAACACACTGTGTGTACAGTAAGTACTGTGGCCCTCTCCCTGACTGACTGTCAATGCAGCGCAACACACATCTGTGGAGCATCGTACTGCTCCCCTCCATCATCAGGACCACGAAATGTAGATCACACACCTCACACTTTCTCCCATCTGCCTCCCTCCTTACCTCCTTCCCTCACTCCTCCCCTCCTTTCCTCCCTCCCTCCTTCCCTCACTGCTCCCCCTCCTTTCCTCTCTCCCTCCCTCCTTCCCTCACTCCTCCTCCTCCTTTCATCTCCTCCCCCTCCTTCCGACTCTCCCTCCTTCCCTCCACCCCTCCTTCCCTCAATCCTACCCCTCCTTTCCTCTCCCCCTCCTTTCCTCTCCCCTCCTTTCCTCTCCCCCTCCTTCCCACTCTCCCTCCTTTCCAATCTCCCTCCTCCCTACTCTTCCTCCTTTCCTCCCCCTCTCCCTATTTTCTTCCCCACTCTCCCTCTTTTCCTCCCCCCTCCTTCCCACTATCACTCCCCCCTTCCCACTCTCGCCTCAATTCCTCCCTCCTCTCCCTCCTTCCTCTCCTCTACCATCCTTTCCTCCCCCTCTCTTTCTCCTTTCCTCCCCCCTCCTTCCCAATCTCCCTCCTTTCCTCCCCCTCCTTCCCAATCTCCCTCCTTTCCTCCCCCTACCTCTCTCTCCTTCGCACCCCCCCTCCCCACCTCTCTCTCCTTCACACTCTCCCTACCCCATCCCCCCCCCCCCTCATTTTCTCCCCCCACTCCCTCCTTCTCCCTCCCGTCCCCTCCCACTCTCCCCCCCCCCCCCTCTCCCTGCTTCCCTCAACCTCTGTTCTGGGGTCACTAATTCACACAGACAGACAGAGGCCATTGATCATGAGTACATCCCAAACAGCACCCTATACCCTACATAGTGGATCCTGGTCAAAAGTAGTGCACTATATATGGAAAAGAGTACCATTTTGGACGTATCCCATGTCTGTAAGTAATACCCAGGCAACGGATGTAGGTGGATGTAAAGAGGTAACTCATGGGCTGGAGTAAGGTGGCTTTCATCACTGGACGGGGCACACTTGAAGAGTATACTCACCACTTCTAGAGGCAGTCTTTTCAACACTTTAAAACTGTTTTTTGGGGTTCAGTTTGTAGATATGTTTGTCTGTGATCAGCAAAGCTCGGTCTG
>NC_034190.2:8860120-8872985 GCF_002021735.2 Oncorhynchus kisutch | reverse complement strand
GAGAGAGAGAGAGAGAAGAGAGAAGATGAGAGAGAGAGCTGAGAGAGAGAGATGAGGGAGGGGATGAAGAGAGAGGAGAAGATATGTTTTTTATTTGCTCTACAATGGCATCTTTAATGTAGAAATCAGAAACTATCATGGATCAATCCAGCCAAAAACAGACACCAGGACAGATATGTGAACACAAAAGTCCCAAGTCTGGATCTGAAGTTAAATGTTTTTCCAAAGAGGGAAAGAGAGAGAGACAAAAAGCAACTGAAACTCCTCTTGGCAGTACAATAGGCTATGTGTCTCATACCTTCCTACAGAATCCAGAGAAGATGACCTGGTCTTGTACTCATACTTCCTACAGAATCCAGAGAAGATGACCCTGGTTGTATTCATACCTTCCTACAGAATCCAGAGAAGATGACCTGGTTGTTTTCATACCTTCCTACATAATCCAGAGAAGATGACCTGGTTGTATTCATACCTTCCTACAGAATCCAGAGAAGATGACCTGGTTGTATTCATACCTTCCTACAGAATCCAGAGAAGATGACCTGGTTGTACTCATACCTTCCTACAGAATCCAGAGAAGATGACCTGGTTGTACTCATACCTTCCTACAGAATCCAGAGAAGATGACCTGGTTGTATTCATACCTTCCTACAGAATCCAGAGAAGATGACCTGGTTGTATTCATACCTTCCTACAGAATCCAGAGAAGATGACCTGGTTGTACTCATACCTTCCTACAGAATCCAGAGAAGATGACCTGGTTGTACTCATACCTTCCTACAGAATCCAGAGAAGATGACCTGGTTGTACTCATACCTTCCTACAGAATCCAGAGAAGATGACCTGGTTGTACTCATACCTTCCTACAGAATCCAGAGAAGATGACCTGGTTGTACTCATACCTTCCTACAGAATCCAGAGAAGATGACCTGGTTGTATTCATACCTTCCTACAGAATCCAGAGAAGATGACCTGGTTGTACTCATACCTTCCTACAGAATCCAGAGAAGATGACCTGGTTGTACTCATACCTTCCTACAGAATCCAGAGAAGATGACCTGGTTGTACTCGTCTTTGTTCCTGAGCTCTTGGGAGAATAGTATGAAGTTGGAGCTGCTTTGATGACTGACCCTCACCTGGAATGAAAGACACACATTATGGATGAGTCACACATGGCACACTAGTCTCTTCAAAGTGCACTACTTTTGACCAGAGCCTTGCTTTTTCTTTAACCCTTATTTTACCAGCTAAGTTGACTGAGAACATATTCTCATTTACAGCAATGACCTGGGAAATAGTTACAGGGGAGAAGAATGAGCCAATTGGAAGCTGGGAATGATAAGGTGGCCGTGATGATATGAGGGCCAGATTAGGAATTTAGTCAGGACACCAGCGTCAACAACCCTAATCTTACAATAAGTGGCATGGGCCATTTTAGTGTCCACAGAGAGTCAGGACACCCATTTAACATTCCATCCAAAGACAGCACCCTACACAGGACAATGACCCCTTGGGGCATTGGGAAAAAGTTAACTTGTTTTTACATCGGAGGAAAGAGCACCTCCTACAGGTCCTCCAACACCACTTCCAGAAGCATCTGGTTTCCCATCCAGGTACCAACCATTAACCAACCCTGCTTAGCATCAGCAGCAAGCCAACAGTTGGATGCATTGTGGTATGCTGCTGACAATGGAACCTGGTCAAATGTAGTGCACTATATAGGGAATAGGGTGCAATTTGGGATTATGCGATATATTACACTAGCCTGATTCACCATCCTAACCGCTGCGCTCTCGTTTCGGATTGTAATATCAGGACGGTCTAACAAGAATAACATTACATGTCCCCGCCTGCCTGCTGCCAGCTGGATAGCATCTCCTCATTAACCAGAACACTGTTCATATAACCTTTCCCGGCCTCTTTCAAACTTATATCAATGATTTTCTGAGACGAGCAGATCAACCACCACAGCACGATAGAAATTATATTAGACAGTGACTTTGAGGTGAATTCAGAGAAGGGTCACGGTTTTTATGGCCGTCTAGTTGTCCTGTACAAGGCTTTTACCCACGTAAGTTTGCGGGTAAATGTGAATCTTTATGTGAATTTTAAGAAATATCAATATTTAAAAGGATACAATCTAAAGCTCTGTTATTACAGACAATACCTCACCACAGGCTCATGAGAACATTCTGAGATTTAAGATAGGAATGAACTGCATAACAGTATTTCACATTCTGAAGGTTATACGGTGCATTCGGAAAGTATTCAGACCTCTTGACTTTTTCCACATTTTGTTACGTTACAACCTTATTCTAAAATGGATTAAATAAAACCTTTCTCTCATCAATCCACACACAATACCCCATAATGACAAAGTGAAAACAGGTTTTTAGAAATTTTTGCAAATGTACAAAAAATAAAAACCATAAATAACTTATTTACATAAGTATTCAGACCCTTTGCTATGAAACTCGAAATTCGGCTCAGGTGCATCCTGTTTCCATTGATCATTCTTGAGATGTTTCTACAATTTGAGTCCACCAGTAAATTCAATTGACTGGACATGATTTGGAAAGACACACACCTGTCTATATACGGTCCCACAGCAAAAACCAAGCCATGAGGTTGAAGGAACTGTCCGTTGAGCTCCGAGACAGGATTGTGTCTAGGCACAGATCAGGGGAAGGTTACCAAAAGAATTCTGCAGCATTGAAGGTCCCCAAGGACACAGAGGTCTCCATCATTCTTAAATGAAAGAAGTCTGGAACCACCAAGACTCTTCCTAGAGCTGGCCACCGGGCCAAACTGAGCAATCGGGGGAGAAGGGCCTTGGTCACACTGACAGAGCTCCAGAGTTCCTCTGTGGCGATGGGAGAATCTCCTAGAAGAACAACCATCTCTGTAGCACTCCACCAATCAGGCCTTTATGGTAGAGTGGCCAGACGGAAGCCCCTCTTTAGTAAAAGACACATGACAGCTCGCTTGGAGTTTGCCAAAAGGCACCTAAAGACTCTGACCATAAGAAACAAGATTCTCTGGTCTGATGAAACCAGCATTGAACTCTTGGCCTGAATGCCAAGCATTACATCTGGAGGAAACATGGCACCATCCCTACGGTGAAGCGTGGCGGTGGCAGCATCATGCTGTGGGGATGTTTTTCAGAGGCAGGGACTGGGAGACTAGTCAGGATCAAGTGAAAGATGAATGGAGAAAAGTAGAGAGAGATCCTTGATAAAAACCTGCTCCAGAACACTCACTGGGGCGAAGGTTCACCTTCCAACAGGACAACGACCCTAAGCACACAGCCAAGACAACGCAGCAGTGGCTTAGGAACAAGTCTCTGAATGTCCTTAAGTGATCCAGCCACAGCCCGGAATTGAACCTGATCAAACATCTCTGGAGAGACCTGAAAATAGCTGTGCAGCGACGCTCGCCATCCAACCCGACAGAGCTTGAGAGGATCTGCAGAGAAGAATTGGAGAAACTCCCTAATTACAGGTGTGCCAAGTTTTTCCTATTTTATTGCATTACAACATGCAATTTAAATAGATTTTTATTTGGATTTCATGGAATGGAATAGTCCAAATTGGTGAAGTGAAAAAAAATCATCTTTAAAAAAAGTTACAAAATACAAAACTGAAAAGTGGTGCGTACATACAGTATGTATGTACAGTATGTATGTACAGTATGTATGTACAGTATGTATGTACAGTATGTATGTACAGTATGTATGTGCAGTATGTATGTACAGTATGTATGTGCAGTATGTATGTACAGTATGTATGTACAGTATGTATGTACAGTATGTATTCACCCCTTTTCTATGAAGCCCCTAAATAAGATCTGGTGCAACCAATTACCTTCAGAAGTCACAGAATTAATTAAATAAAGTACACCTGTGTGCAATCTAAGTGTCAAATGATTTGTCACATGATCTCAGTATATATATATATAAACACACACACACCTGTTCTGAAAGGCCCCAGAGTCTGCTACAACACTAAGCAAGGGGCACCACCAAGCAAGTGGCATCATGATAAAAACCAAGGAGCACTCCAAACAGGTCAGGGACAAAGTTGTGGAGAAGTACAGATCAGAGTTGGGTTATAAAAAAATATATCAGAAACTGAACATCCCACAGAGCACCCACCATTAAATCCACTATTAAAAAATGGAAAGAATTTGGCACCACAACAAACCTGCCAAGAGAGGGCCGCCCACCAAAACTCACGGACCAGGCAAGGAGGGCATTAATCAGAGAGTCAACAAAGAGACCAAAGATAACTCTGAAGGAGCTGAAAAGCTCCACGGAAGAGATTGGCGTATCTGTCCATAGGACCACTTTAATTCGTACACTCCACAGAGCTGGGCTTTACAGAGGAGTGGCCAGAAAAAAGTTAATTGCTTAAAGGGTTCGCCAAAAGGCATGTGGGAGACTCCCCAAACATATGGTAGAAGGTACTCTGGTCAGATGAGACTAAAATTGAGCTTTTTGGCCATCAAGATAAAAACTGTCTGGCGCAAACCCAACACCTCTCATCAACCCGAGAACACCATCCCATGTTTTTCATCGGCAGGGACTGGGAAACTGGTCAGAATTGAAGGAATGATGGATGGCGCTAAATACAGGGAAATTCTTGAGGGAAACCTGTTTCAGTCTTCGAGATTTGAGACTGGGATGGAGGTTCACCTTCCAGCAGGACAATGATCCAAAGCATACTGCTAAAGCAACACTCGAGTGGTTTATGAGGAAACATTTAAATGTCTTGGAAAGGCCTAGTCAAAGCCCAGACCTCAATCCAATTGAGAATCTGTGGTATGACTTAAAGATTGCTGTACACCAGCGGAACCCATCCAACTTGAAGGAGCTGGAGCAGTTTTGCCTTGAAGAATGGGCCAAAATCCCAGTGGTTAGATGTGCCAAGCTTAGAGACATACCCCAAGAGACTTGCAGCTGTAATTGCTGCAAAAGGTGACTCTACAAAGTATTGACTTTGGGGGGGTGAATAGTTATACACGCTCAAGTAAAAATTTTTTGTCTTATTTCTTGCTTGCTTCACACCCCCAAAAATATTTAGCAGCTTCAAAGTGGTAGGCATGTTGTGTGAATCAAATGATACAAACCCCCCAAAAAATCTATTTTAATTCCAGGTTGTAAGGCAACAAAGTAGGAAAAATGTCAAGGGGGTGAATACTTTCGCAAGCCACTGTAGTGTCATACCCAAGAAGACTCTAGGCTGTAATCGATGCCAAAGGTGCTTCAACAAAGTACTGAGTAAAGTGTCTGAATACTTATGTAAATGTCATATTTCAATTTTTTACTTGTAATAAATTCGCAAAAAATTCTAAAAACATGTTTTTGCTTTTTCAATATGGGGTATTGTGTGTAGATTGAGGATTGTATTTTATTTGAATAAGACGTAACAAAATGTGGAAGAAGTCAAGGGGTCTAAATACACTCCGAATGCGGCAGGGTAGCCTAGTGGTTAGAGCGTTTGACTAGTAACCGGAAGGTTTTAAGTTCAAACCCCCGAGCTGACAAGGTACAAATCTGTCGTTCTGCCCCTGAACAGGCAGTTAACCCACTGTTCCTAGGCCGTCATTGAAAATAAGAATTTGTTCTTAACTGACTTGCCTAGTAAAATAAAGGTAAAATAATAAAAAATAAAATAAAATATAGTGAATGTACAAGTATGTCTGGAATATGGATTGAATGTGTTGAATTGTCTGACCATGATAGACTCAGCTTGACCTGATGTAAGGGTCAATGAGATGATGAGATAGAGGAGTAGATCATTGAAAGCAGGAGATTGGGACGTTTGAGACGGTTGTCATAAACAGTTAAGCCTTTGTTGGCTCAGCTTATGACATGGGTGGGGGGTGAGGCAGAAGAGGGTTGAATAAGGTTCTAGGATACGTCTCAAATGGTACCCTATTCCCTATATAGTGCACTACTTTTGACTAGGACCCATTGGACTCTGGTCAAAAGTAGTGCACTATTTAGGGAATAGGGTGCCATTTGGTACGCATCCCCTAGTCACAAGCCACTAGGAGACCAACTGACTGCCTCATTGACTGATTAACATGACCAGCCCTTGTCACGGTACCCAGAGGGGGTCTGTCATGGCTCCAAAGACCAAACGTAATTCTATTAACCCTTTAACGAGTCGTGAGTGAGACCCATTAGAATGGGACTGATTGTGACTGCTTTTGACTCAGCCAACCACAATCTGATGGCTTTGTGGTTCATTACACGCGTTCCTTCCTGCCTGCGATGGATGCTTCCGGAATGATGTCATTGTATCTCCCCTTATGGTGTACTGTATACTGGTCTGGGTCAGGGTGAGTGTGAGTGTGTGTATGGTGTTGTGTTGGTGTTTCAACATGCGCTCTAGATTTTCTGGTGAAAGTTTACCTCTTCAGTTTGTGACATACAGTAGATACTCATTCCATTCATCAGGATTTTAGACCAATCAAGACAATGACTAAAATAACATAAACAAGGCAGGAGGGTTGAAAGTAATCTTATGTGAGAAGTCTGATTAGTATTTTGTCCCTCATGTAGGAAGGCCAAACAATATTTTTGAAACTGAATGAAAGTACTGGACATATATGGCCGTGCTGTGTGAGTGACTCACATTAGCCAGGTAGTCTCTCTCCCAGGATCGACCACAGCCCCAGTCCTTCCTCTCCCCATTCAGGGCCCCCAGAGCAGCCACCTTGGCCCGTATCTCCCCCATGTCAGACGGTGGGATGTTCTTCACTATCTGCCACGCACGCCATCTTGGGACAAACAATGTAAAACACAGAATATATCAGATGTTGCAGAGAAAACTTATTTAGGTTATTCCTTTTCATGGTTTATGTGAGTACCTTTTGAATTCTATAAAGATGATCTATATATATATATATATATATATATTGGGCTACCGGGTGGCGCAGCGGTCTACAGGACTGCATCTCAGTGCTAGAGGCATCACTACAGACCCTGGTTCGATTCAGAGATGTATCACAACCGGCAATGATTGGGAGCCCCATAGGGCGGAACACAATTGGCCCAGCGTCGTCCGTGTTTGGGTTATGCCGGGGTAGACCGTCAATGTAAATAAGAATTTGTTCATAACGGACTTGCCTAGTTAAATGAAAGAAAATATATATTTATATATAAAGATGGTCTATATACAGTGTATTCAGACCCCTTTACATTTTCCACATTTTGTTATGTTACAGCCTTATTCTAAAATGGATTAAATAAAAAATGTTCCTCATCAGTCTACACACAGTACCTCATAATGACGAAGCAAAAACAGGTTTTTAGAAATGTTTGTAAATGTATTAAAAATGAAAAAATGAAAATTCTCTACAGATCCTCTGTCCCTGCCGCTGAAAAACATCCCCACAGCATGATGCTGCCACCGCCATGCTTCACCGTAGGGATGATTCGAGGTTTCCTCCAGACATGATACTTGGCATTCAGGCCAAAGAGTTCCATCTTGGTTTCACCAGACCAGAGAATCTTAAGTGCCCAAGCAGGGTGGCTTCCGTCTGGCCACTACCATAAATGCCTGATTTGGAGAAGTGCTGCAGAGTTGGTTGTCCTTCTGGAAGGTTCTCCCATCTCCACAGAGGAACTCTGAAGCTCTTTCAGAGTGACCATGGGCTCAATTTCTAAACTCATAGCAAAGGTTCTGAATATTAATGTAAATAAGGTGTTTCTGTTTTTGAAAATGTCTAAAAAACCTTTTTTCACTTTGTCATTATGGGGTATCGTGTCTTAGATTGCTGAGTATTTTACTTATTCAATCAATTTTAGAATAAAGCTGTAATGGAACAAAATATGGAAAAAGTGAAGGTGTCTGAATACTTTCCGAAGTCCCCTGTAGATGGTATATCTATATAAAGATGGTCTGATGTTTTGTATCTGTCTATAGTGAAGAAAAGAAGTATGACAAAACGTAAACGCAGACTCCTTCCACACACACGTGCACACGTACTCACGCACGCACACACACACACACACACACACACACACACACACACGCAAGCAAGCACAAGTACACACACACAACAATGACAGCCTCTCTTACTGTAGTTAGGATGAACTTTGATGTCCCAAGGGTGAAATTGTTTTAGACACACAGTACTGATGTATATAAAATGGACACTGTACATTACACACTCAGCTTCTGCACATTCTATTTATCTGTGTGGGGGTTACCATGGGGACTGACTGACCTGCGGTGCAGCTTCTGCGTGATGCTGTGGAATTGTGTGAGGGCTGCTGGTGGTGTGGGCCACTCCACGCTTTTCCCATAGTCAGCCATGTTGCATACGTTGGCGAAGCGTCGCTCCACCTCCCAGAAGTGGACCTTGACCTTGTAACGCTTGTAGCAGCCCATGATGGCAAAGATGGCGCGCATCCGCCGGCAACGCATCCTCGCCTGCGCCCCGCGCCACACCTGGTGGGGAGAGGGAGGGACGGCGGGAGGGAGGGAGGGAAGGAGGGAGGGGGCGGCGGGAGGGAGGGGGCGGCGGGAGGGAGGGAGGGAGGGAGGGGGGGGGGGGGCGGGAGGGAGGAAGGGAGGGAGGGGGGCGGCGGGAGGGAGGGAGGGAGGGAGGGGGGGGGGAAAGGGAGGGGGGGGGGGAAGGGAGGGGGGGGGGAAAGGGAGGGGGGGGCGGCGGGAGGGAGGGAGGTTATAGAACTGAAACATGTTCAAATGTACAAGAGGTCCCCCTCACAAGCTATCATATTGAAGTGGTGAGTTGAGAAAAAGGTGCCAAAAACACCACAGTACAAGAGTCAAGATACTCAAAAACACTACAGTACAAGAGTCAAGATACTCAAACACTACAGTACATGAGTCAAGACACTCAAAACACTACAGTACATGAGTCAAGACACTCAAAAACACTACAGTACATGAGTCAAGACACTCAAAAACACTACAGTACATGAGTCAAGACACTCAAAACACTACAGTACATGAGTCAAGACACTCAAAAACACTACAGTACATGAGTCAAGACACTCAAAAACACCACAGTACAAGAGTCACTAGGGAGAAAGAAGGGTGTCAGGCAGACTAGCCGGCAACACTTCAGGGGCCCAAATGGCACCCTATTCCATGTATAGTGCACTATGGGTTCTGGTCAAAAGTAGTGGACTATATAGGTAATAGGGTGCCATTTGGCACTTAAGAGAAGCGCCTCGGCTGCAGATTGACCCAGATGAATCTCTTCCCAAAAGGCAACCTATTTCCTATATACAGTAGTGTACTACTTTTGACCAAGAACTATATGGCTCTGGTAAAAAGTAGTGCACCGTATAGGGAATAGGGTGTTATTTGGGACTCAATCCCTGGAGTGGGTCACAGAGAGAAAAGCAGAGTATTTATTTCACAATTGCAGAGCAAGAAGAGGAGAAAAAATGATGAATTAAATGTTATGTAATGATGGTTCTGATTGCATTCATTATCCCAGTTATTGTAATCAGAGCTTTCTCCACTTGACTAGGCAGATTAATTAATCACATTGGGTAGAATATGGCTTCGTCCGAAATGGCACCATATTCCCTACATAGCACACTACTTACTCAAAAGTAGCGCACTAATGTGTGCCATTTGGGATTCGAGCTATGACTGGGACCCAAATCATTGTGGAGCTGAAGACAAATGAAAGGCAGAGGCTGCTGCTGTGTGGTTCAGATTGTGACGGCAAACTGTCGATGGGGGGTTTTAATTAGGACTAGCTGCAAACAGGAAAAAGGACATTCTCATCTAAGTAGCTTAAAATCCAGGATAAAAACCATAGTATTAACTGTAGTGTCACTGAGAACAAGGGTTTGTTCATTAGGAACAAACAGAAGAAAACATTTGAAACAGAAAATGAAAATGAGCTTTCTCACTGGACAGATCCAGAAGTATTACATCCTTCTCCTGCTTTGTCTCTACTGAACACGAGCCAGGTTGTAATCTAGACTTTTACCATCACCACAGCCTCGGGCCGTTAGAAGAGATTACCTTCTGTAGGAAGAGCACCAGGACAGGGATGAGAGCGGCTCTCTCCTGCTCCAGGGTGAAGAGAGACTTTGGCGTTCGCACAAACAGCTTGGTATGTCCATACGCGACATCATCCTGGAGACCATGCTGCGTGACAATAGCCTCCACTGCCTCCCTGTCTGTTCCCATCAGGTGGTTGGGCCAGGTGTACTCACAGGTCATCTTGTACCTACAGGACACACAGGAGGGGAGAAGAAGACTTCATGATACAGGAAGTTGTGTTTTTGACATAATATAGGATTGGAGTAGCGTAGTCCCAAGATCTGTGCTTTTACCAACTACAATGCTTATTGGCATGACAACGAGTGACAAGGAGTTGGTATGATAGCACAAACAGACAGGCACTCAGGCTAGGAATCGACATTGTACAGATTCAAATCATGAAAACAGACTGTCATACAAAGCTTGTTATTCACATAACATGTCCGAATGTCATTGCATTCATGGACATCGACTTTAATTCCAGAAGAATGACTCATTCTTAATGTAATGCTTTCTCCCCAATGACTTTTGACCTCGGGGTATGCATGACCTCTGACCTCTGTAGGAAGCGTGTGTAGGCTTGGCGGTAGGCAAACCCTGCTCTCCGCACTCTGACGTTCTCCAGCAGGCCCAGGTACGCCACCTGGTGTTGGCAGCGGGCATCGTCAAACAGCGCGGGAGACTTCATATCATTTGGCTTTAACAGCGAACATAGTACGGCTCCTGCAACACACAGAGTAGTGGAACAGTCATACGGTGGTCATATAGTGTACATAATGTAATATTGGTAGGTAGCCAGTAGTTAAGAGTGTTGGGGCAGTAACTGAAAGGTTGCTGGTTCGATTCCCTGAACCGGCAAGGTGGAAAAGATCTACCGTTATACCATTGACATAATAGGTTTCTTCCTAGGTTCTGGCCTTTCTAGGGAGTTTTTCCAAGCCACCGTGCTTCTACACCTGCACTGCTTGCTGTTTGGGGTTTTAGGCTGGGTTTCTGTACAGCACTTTGAGATATCAGCTGATGTACGAAGGGCTATATAAATAAATTTGATTTGATTTGATTGCGTAAGGTAGTTATCCCCCAACAACAACTGCTCCCCAGATGTCAATTAAGGCACCCCCCCCCCCACACACACACACACACACACACACACACACACCTCTCTGATTCAGAGAGGTTGGGTTAAATGTGGAGGACACATTGTCGTTGAAGGCATTCCGTTGTACAACTGACTAGGTATCTCCCCTTAACAGTCATAATATGATATGTTATATTCTACTCTACTCGGGACGGCGCTTCCACACTCACAAATAGACAAGTCCAAAAGCAATATAGTGTCAGACAGGAGAGAGACTAATTGGCTCGGTTAGACAACTTTCTAGAGATCAGACTGTACTGTACTCAGAGGTGCATAGCCATGCCATAGAGGACTGCATATGGCTTGTGAAATGATGCAGAAATACATCCCAAGCAACATCTATCTATTAGAATATCAATGCATCATTAAACTCTAGCTCTGCCAAACTCACAGTGACTGTGATACAGTGAGAAACTATTCAACTTTGAAAATGTCATGTTATAATACTAAAGCTTTTAGTGTACAGACAGTGGTTATGACCCAAATTACACCCTATTTCCTATGTAGTGCACCACGTTGTACCAGAGCACTATGGGAACAGGGGGCCATTTTGGGAGGCAACCATTATCTGTTATTTGCCTGATTTTTGTATTTGTATTTATTATGCATCCCCATTAGCTGTTGCCAAGGCAACAGCTTCTCTTCCTGGAATCCAAGCACATGAGTCAGGGAATCCAGGTTGACATAATGTCCAACACATCTTCAAAATCTGAGCAATTAGGTCATGCTTAGTTTACGTTCGTCCATCCGTCATCAATTAGGTCGTGCTTAGTTTACGTTCATCCTTCCGTCATCAATTAGGTCATGCTTAGTTTACGTTCATCCATCCGTCATCACTTAGGTCATGCTTAGTTTACGTTCATCCATCCGTCATCAATTAGGTCATGCTTAGTTTACGTTCATCCATCCGTCATCAATTAGGTCATGCTTAGTTTACGTTCATCCATCCGTCATCACTTAGGTCATGCTTAGTTTACGTTCATCCATCCGTCATCAATTAGGTCATGCTTAGTTTACGTTCATCCATCCGTCATCAATTAGGTCATGCTTAGTTTACGTTCGTCCATCCGTCATCAATTAGGTCATGCTTAGTTTACGTTCATCCATCCGTCATCAACTACCAGGGTACCAGCCCAGTCGAGCCACACAAAGACAGGCATCGCTACAAGAGCAGGACATCCCAAAAAACAGCAGAAAATGTCACAAAGTCTCAGTCAGGGACAGCCAGGTGGGTGGGTGATGCTCTGTGTGTGTATGTATGTATGTGTGTGTTGTGTTGCTTCCCTCTCTTCTACTGAGGGAGGGAGGACGGACGACGGACGACGGACGGACGGACGGACGGACGGACGGACGGACGGACGGACGGACGGACGGGACGGACGGACGGAACGACGGATCGGACGGCGACGGACGGACGGACGGAACGGGGACGGACGGAGGACGGGACGACGGGCACGGACGGACGGACGGACGGACGGACGGTACGGACGGACGGTACGGACGGAGAAGGACAGGACAGACAGACGACAGACAGGACAGAACGGACAGAACGAGACAGACGGACAGAGACAGACAGACAGACAGACGCAGCCAGACAGAGACAAGACTGACAGACAGACAGACAGAACGGACAGACAGACAGAAGACGAAGACCAGACAGACAGACAGACAGACAGACGACAGA
>NC_034190.2:8847620-8857620 GCF_002021735.2 Oncorhynchus kisutch | reverse complement strand
GAGAGAGATGTAAGAGTGAGAGAAATAGAGCGAGAGAGAGAGCGTGAGCCAGAGAGATAGAGCCAGAGAGATAGAACCAGAGAGATAGAGATAGAGCCAAAGAGAGCGCGAGCCAGAGAGATAGAGCCAGAGAGAGCGTGAGCCGCGAGCCAGAGAGATAGAGCCAGAGAGAGCGTGAGCCAGAGAGATAGAACCAGAGAGAGCGCGAGCCAGAGAGATAGAGCCAGAGAGATAGAGCCAGGAGAGTGCGAGCCAGAGAGAGCGCGAGCCAGAGAGAGCGCGAGCCAGAGAGAGCGCGAGCCAGAGAGAGCGTGAGCCAGAGAGATAGAGCCAGAGAAATAGAGCCAGAGAGATCGAGCCAGAGAGATAGCGAGCCAGAGAGAGCGCGAGCCAGAGAGATAGAGCCAGAGAGATAGAGCCAGAGAGATAGAGCCAGAGAGATAGAGCCAGAGAGATAGAGCCAGAGAGATAGCGAGCCAGAGAGATAGCGAGCCAGAGAGATAGAGCCAGAGAGATAGAGCCAGAGAGATAGAGCCAGAGAGATAGAGCCAGAGAAATAGAGCCAGAGAGAGCGCAAGCCAGAGAGAGCGCGAGCCAGAGAGAGCGTGAGCCAGAGAGAGCGCGAGCCAGAGAGATAGAGCCAGAGAGATAGAGCCAGAGAGATAGAGCCAGAGAGATAGAGCCAGAGAGATAGAGCCAGAGAGATAGAGCCAGGAGAGTGCGAGCCAGAGAGATAGAGCCAGAGAGATAGAGCCAGAGAGATAGAGCCAGAGAGATAGAGCCAGGAGAGTGCGAGCCAGAGAGATAGAGCCAGAGAGACAAAGGGAGGTAATAAAAACGGAAACAGGCTCAAATGTACTCGAGGCCCCTACAACAGAACTTACTGAAGTGGCGAGTTAAAAACACTACAGTACATGAGTCATGACACAACCATAAGTAACACAGAAACAGTACATAAGAGTGGCTATTGAAGAGGTCCTCATTAGTTCCTCATTAGTTCTCATGTCCCCTCACCTAACGGTAGACTATAGGGCTCTGGTCAAAAGTAGTGCACTAACACTGCCCCATAGGGATCTGGTCAAAAGTAGTGCACTAACACTGCCCCATAGGGCTCTGGTCAAAAGTAGTGCACTAACACTGCCCCATAGGGCTGTGGTCAAAAGTAGTGCACTAACACTGCCCCATAGGGCTCTGGTCAAAAGTAGTGCACTAACACTGCCCCATAGGGTTCTGGGCAAATGTAGTGCACTAACACTGCCCCATAGGGCTCTGGGCAAAAGTAGTGCACTATGTAGGGGAAAGGGTGTAATTTGGGACACTACATTGCCAGCACCATCCCTTCTACACAGATGTAACACTTCTCTCTCAAATGAGTGCGGGAGATTTCAGGCACAAGCTTAGAATGATAGTCCCAGCACATAGTAGGATTGTAAACTTGGCAAACTGACACATTTCAAGGGCTTACATTTGAGAAACAGGAGAACATTGTGTTTTGACAGAGTGAGTTGAACCACGCACCACGATTTTTGACACAACTGTGTGGGGACTAGTTAGGAATAAACTAACTTAAAATATGGATGCATGGCGCAACCTGATTACATAAAATGACATGCTGTTTCACTGGATTAGTGCCCCAGATGTGACAGGCTTAACCCTCAAACACACACACACACACGGCTCCGACATGGTACTGTGCTTGTCTGTCTCTCCCTGTCTGTCACATCTGGACAGAGAGGCAGATGAAGTGTTAGTACGACAGATGTATTCCTGAGGCTGATGGAGGCTGATTTGTGTGTGTGTGTGTGTGTGTGTGTGTCTCTCAAAACCACCTAACCAGATTCCAGGAACCTCTCTAGAGAGAGCACAGTGCTGGCGGCATGGCGTCACACAGTTGCTGCGGATTGGACGGTTCTACATTCATTCATGCGAACAGCTCGTTCCATCTCATCCCAAAGATGCCTCCTGCCTGTTAGCTTGCACCATTCTTGCCATTCTCCTTTGACCTCTCTCATCAACTGACTGGGTGTTTTCTTGTTTGTCGCACCATTCTCGGTAAACCCTAGACATTGTCGTGGGAGGGACAAAGTAGGTCAGACCTGGAGGAGGGCACGGGATTGGGCGGGGGGGGGACATGGCAGGGTATATTTAGCACGAGTAGGAGGTGGGATGGGGAGGGGAGTGGGATGACGGATGGACGAACGTAAACTAAACATGACCTAATTGATGACTGTCACGAGAATTATGTTCTTGATGTTCATAACCCAATTCAATTAAACTACTCGGTCTGCAACCTAGAATATGTAAGATACTGGTTGAATAAAACAGACAGAGGCCAAGCTAAAATAGTCAAAATGTTTATTCACGAGAGCGCTGGTTCGTTGTACAGAACCATTCATTTTATACTAGCTCCTTATGCACATACTCACGCACAAACAGACTCCTTACGCACATACTTTCACACACAGACAGTAGGTATCCTACGCACATACTGTCTCACTACCCAGCCGACAGAGATTAGGGAGACCTTGGGACCTTGAGACGTACTCCCTGTCCTCTCCCAAATCTCTAGTCAGGTCGACACCTAATTTTGCTCAGACAGTCTGTGTTTAAGATACTATAAATATATAGCCTAATTCTGACTAAAACTACACTCACAGATATATCATTTCACTGACTACTCCATTTCATACAATTATATGGTTTCAGGGTGGAATATTAGAATCATTCATTTAAACATATGATGGATGGATGAACGTAAACTAAGCATGACCTAAGTGATGACTGATGGACGAACGTAAACTAAGCAGGACCTAATTGATGACGGATGGATGAACGTAAACTAAGCAGGACCTAATTGATGACGGATGGACGAACGTAAACTAAGCAGGACCTAATTGATGACGGATGGATGAACGTAAACTAAGCATGACCTAATTGATGACGGATGGACGAACGTAAACTAAGCAGGACCTAATTGATGATGGATGGATGAACGTAAACTAAGCAGGACCTAATTGATGACGGATGGACGAACGTAAACTAAGCAGGACCTAATTGATGATGGATGGATGAACGTAAACTAAGCATGACCTAATTGATGACGGATGGACGAACGTAAACTAAGCATGACCTAATTGATGACGGATGGATGAACGTAAACTAAGCACAACCTAATTGATGACGGATGGACGAACGTAAACTAAGCAGGACCTAATTGATGATGGATGGATGAACGTAAACTAAGCATGACCTAAGTGATGACTGATGGACGAACGTAAACTAAGCATGACCTAATTGATGATGGATGAACGTAAACTAAGCATGACCTAATTGATGACGGAAGGATGAACGTAAACTAAGCACGACCTAAGTGATGACTGATGGACGAACGTAAACTAAGCATGACCTAATTGATGATGGATGGATGAACGTAAACTAAGCATGACCTAATTGATGATGGATGGATGAACGTAAACTAAGCATGACCTAATTGATGACGGATGGATGAAAGTAAACTAAGCATGACCTAATTGATGATGGATGGATGAACGTAAACTAAGCATGACCTAAGTGATGACGGATGGACGAACGTAAACTAAGCAGGACCTGATTCATGACGGATGTGTTGGACATTATGTCAACCTGGATTCCCTGACTCATTACTACTGGACTCGTTCATGATTACCACTGGTCGAGGCTTAGCTACATGACTCTTTCTGAGGGGAAATAGTCTTCTCTCTCCCTCCCTCTCTCCCTAAACTTGACGGCAAAATAGATCCTGCAAAACCACAGTGTTAGCCCATGGAAGACCCTGGTACTGGATAAACACACATTGTCAGCCAATGGAAGACCCTGGTACTGGATAAACACACATTGTCAGCCAATGGAAGACCCTGGTACTGGATAACAGTCTGGTCTACTCCCTCGTCTCTCCCTCCCTCCCTTCCCCTCTGTCTTCCTCAGAAAGACTATGTCCTGCTATTTCTAAAATTGAGGTCAGCACACTTTTTAAATTTAGGTCCTGAAATACTTATGCCAACAGTGGTAGCCAAGGCGCTAGGAACTGGCACTGGGTTGGCTACTTTTACTTATACTTACTCCCCTTGACTTTTCATCCACTCAACATTGATCTTGACCTTTGACATGTGACCTTTCCTGTGTTTCCTGTGTCATCATAACCTTTCACCTGTTGAACCACCATGGCAGCCTTAAATCCTCTGGGATGAAGGAGATTAGCAGTAAATGAGATTAAAGTAGATGAGATTAAAGTAAATGAGATTATAGTAAATGAGATTATGGTAAATGAGATTATAGTAAATGAGATTATAGTAAATGAGATTATAGTAAATGAGATTATGGTAAATTAGATTATGGTAAATTAGATTATAGTAAATGAGATTATAGTAAATGAGATTATGGTAAATGAGATTATGGTAAATGAGATTATAGTAAATGAGATTATAGTAAATGAGATGATAGTATTTGAGATTAAAGTAAATGAGATTATAGTAAATAAGATTATGGTAAATGAGATTATAGTAAATGAGATTATAGTAAATGAGATTATGGTAAATGAGATTATAGTAAATGAATGAGGTAAAAGCATAGGTAAGAAAGCATGTGACTCACGTGACGTCTCCAGCGTAGTGGCGGATACGGAAATCTCTGTGGAACTCCATGGTCTTGTCTGAGGGCAGGAGCTAAAATGTAGATGACATCATCATAATTATCAGCGCCATCAACATCAATATTGTCATCATTATCATCGTCATTATCTTCGTCGCGATCATTATCGTCATAATTATCTTTGGGATTAGCATCATTATCGTTATCAGTATGATCATTATCAACCTCATTATCTTCATCGTCATCATCAACGTCATTCCCATCATCACAGTTACTCTGTAATATAGGCTGGCAGAGGGAGATCCAATCATATCTTAAAGCCCTCATGCAGTCTTTATATTTTGACTTTTAAATCATCAGTGTACGTCTAATGAATAACTGTTATTTAATCAACTCCAAAATATATTTTTATAATTTATTTCCCTGAGCCTCCTTTGGCCCTGGGAATGATCAGTCCGAACGTGTGGGTGTTAGGAAACAAATATGAAGACATTTATAAACACAGCCTTGATTGGTTGATAGGATGATCTAGAGCACACCCTGTTGCCAAGATGAACAGTCATTGGTCTATTATAATCAGATCACATTGTGACGTCATGAACTAGGCTCAAAGTTCCAACCCATCTGAACAGGCTGAAATTCCATTATGTTTTTTCAAACAGCTTTTATACAAAAATAGCATTATCATAATTTTCACCGTTTCAGAGTGTAGAAATACAATTAAAAAACGAATAGAAAATCTTGTTTTTCTCTGCACCAGCCCTTTAAATGACACCTCTCTCATACTGTATCTCTCACACAGATCTCTTCAACGAACACAGAAGGAAGAATTTTATAGTACAGTTGGCAGTATGTCGAGCATTTAGACCCACTACCATTGGATGTTACGGTGTGTCTCAGTGCTTTCAATAAACTCTCGCTGTCTGATGAAGGATAATGAAACTATAAGAGTACAAACAACAGGAAACCCCTGCTCTCTACTGAACATCCAGTGTAACTGCACTAACATCACTAATATCACACCAGTGGGGGTTAAAACCATTCTCTAACCAGCCATTAAGTCCTGATGGGAGAGTTGCAGTATAATGACAGTAAACCAGCCATTAAGTCCTGATGGGAGAGTTGCAGTATAATGACAATAAACCAGCCATTGATCCTGATGGGAGAGTTGCAGTATAATGACAGTAAACCAGCCATTGATCCTGATGGGAGAGTTGCAGTATAATGACAGTAAACCAGCCATTGATCCTGATGGGAAAGTTGCAGTATAATGTCAGTAAACCAGCCATTGATCCTGATGGGAGAGTTGCAGTATAATGACAGTAAACCAGCCATTAAGTCCTGATGGGAGAGTTGCAGTATAATGACAGTAAACCAGCCATTGATCCTGATGGGAGAGTTGCAGTATAATGACAGTAAAACCAGCCATTAAGTCCTGATGGGAGAGTTGCAGTATAATGACAGTAAACCAGCCATTGATCCTGATGGGAGAGTTGCAGTATAATGACAGTAAACCAGCCATTGATCCTGATGGGAGAGTTGCAGTATAATGACAGTAAACCAGCCATTGATCTTGATGGGAGAGTTGCAGTATAATGATAGTAAACCAGCTATTGATCCTGATGGGAGAGTTGCAGAATAATGACAGTTAAAACAACCATTAAGTCCTGATGGGAGAGTTGCAGTATAATGATGACAGTAAACCAGCCATTGATCCTGATGGGAGAGTTGCAGTATAATGATGACAGTACACCAGCTATTGATCCTGATGGGAGAGTTGCAGTATAATGATGACAGTAAACCAGCCATTGATCCTGGTTGACACGGTAGTTATATAGGGAGGGACACGGTGGTTATATAGGGAGGGACACAGTGGTTATATAGGGACACAGTGGTTATATAGGGACACAGTGGTTATATAGGGAGGGTCACGGTGGTTATATAGGGACACAGTGGTTATATAGGGAGGGACACGGTGGTTATATAGGGAGGGACACAGTGATTATATAGGGACGGACACGGTGGTTATATAGGGACACAGTGGTTATATAGGGAGGGTCACGGTGGTTATATAGGGACACAGTGGTTAAATAGGGAGGGACACAGTGGTTATATAGGGAGGGACACAGTGGTTATATAGGGAGGGACACGGTGGTTATATAGGGAGGGACACGGTGGTTATATAGGGACACAGTGGTTATATAGGGACACTGTGGTTATATAGGGACACAGCGGTTATATAGGGAGGGTCATGGTGGTTATATAGGGAGGGACACGGTGGTTGTATAGGGAGGGACACGGTGGTTATATAGGGACACAGTGGTTATATAGGGACACAGTGGTTATATAGGGACACAGTGGTTATATAGGGACACAGTGGTTATATAGGGACACAGTGGTTATATAGGGACACGGTGGTTATATAGGGACACGGTGGTTATATAGGGACACAGTGGTTATATAGGGACACAGTGGTTATATAGGGAGGGACACAGTGGTTATATAGGGAGGGACACAGTGGTTATATAGGGAGGGACACAGTGGTTATATAGGGAGGGACACGGTGGTTATATAGGGAGGGACACGGTGGTTATATAGAGAGGGACACGGTGGTTATATAGGGAGGGACACGGTGGTTATATCGGGAGGGACAGGTGGTTATATAGGGACACAGTGGTTATATAGTGACACAGTGGTTATATAGGGACACAGTGGTTATATAGGGACACAGTGGTTATATAGGGACACAGTGGTTATATAGGGATACAGTGGTAATATAGGGAGGGACACGGTGGTTATATAGGGAGGGACACGGTGGTTATATAGGGAGGGACACGGTGGTTATATAGGGAGGGACACTGTGGTTAAATAGGGACACAGTGGTTATATAGGAGGGACACAGTGGTTATATAGGGAGGGACACGGTGGTTATATAGGGAGGGACACGGTGGTTATATAGGGAGGGACACTGTGGTTAAAATAGGGACACAGTGGTTATATAGGGACACAGTGGTTATATAGGGAGGGACACAGTGGTTATGTAGGGAGGGACACTGTGGTTAAATAGGGACACAGTGGTTATATAGGGAGGGACACGGTGGTTATATAGGGAGGGACACGGTGGTTATATAGGGAGGGACACGGTGGTTATATAGGGAGGGACACGGTGGTTATATAGGGAGGGACACAGTGTTTATATAGGGAGGGACACAGTGTTTATATAGGGACACAGTGGTTATATAGGGACACAGTGGTTATATAGGGACACATTGGTTATAGAGGGACACGGTGGTTATAGAGGGACACAGTGGTTATATAGGGAGGGACACAGTGGTTATATAGGGACACAGTGCTTATATAGGGACACAGTGGTTATATAGGGACACAGTGGTTATATAGGGACACAGTGGTTATATAGGGACACAATTGGTTGATAGAGGGACACGGTGGTTATAGAGGGACACAGTGGTTATAATAGGGAGGGACACAGTGGTTATATAGGGACACAGTGCTTATATAGGGACACAGTGGTTATATAGGGACACAGTGGTTATATAGGACACAGTGGTTATATTAGGGGGGACACGTTGGTTATATAGGGACACAGTGGTTATATAGGGACACGTTGGTTATATAGGGACACGGTGGTTATATAGGGACACGGTGGTTATATAGGGACACGTGGTTATATAGGGACACGGTGGTTATATAGGGGACACGGTGGTTATATAGGGACACAGTGTTATATAGGGACACAGTGGTTATATAGGGAGGGACACAGTGGTTATATAGGGAGGGGAACCAGTGGTTATATAGGGACACAGTGGTTATATAGGGACACAGTGGTTATATAGGGACACAGTGGTTATATAGGGAGGGACACAGTGGTTATATAGGGAGGGACACAGTGGTTATATAGGGAGGAACCAGTGGTTATTAAGGGACCGTTACCGGCTATCGGAAAGTAAAGGAAAGATGGAGGTATTGTGTTAATTGTATGTCAAGGGAGAATATAATGTCGTTTATTCTGTTTGAGGCAGTGCTGTTCTGACCCACCTTGCGAGAGGTGTAGTGGGGTGTTGGCCCAGTTTAGCATCCATACTCTCCAGGCAGACGGTGTCTGTCACCTTCCCCACAGAGAGACAGGCCTCGTCCAGCACAGAGATGATGCCTTTATGGGGCTGTTCCACCAGGTCCACGATGATCTGGTTGTTAAAGTAGTCCATCTGGGAACACATGGGGGGAGAGTTTGTTTATGAATATTGCATGTGCTGGGTGGTGTGTTTGTGGAGTGTGTATGTTTGGAGAGAGGGGGGGGGGTGGGGGAGAGAGAGAACAGGGAGAGAAAGTGTGTGTGTGTGTCCAGTCCGTCTGTGTGTGTCAGGGCCCATGCGTTTGCTTGCTTGTGCGTGTACGCCACTCAATAGCTGCCCAGATACCCTCTTCCGGTCCTCACATGCTGCCAGATGATACCCTCACTCCGGTACTCACATGCTGCCAGATTATACCCTCTCTCTGATACTCACATGCTGCCAGATGATACCCTCTCTCTGATACTCACATGCTGCCAGATGATACTATCTCTCCAGTACTCACATGCTGCCAGATGATACCCTCTCTCCGGTACTCACATGCTGCCAGATTATACCCTATCTCCGGTACTCACATGCTGCCAGTTGATATCCTCTCTCCAGGACTCACATGCTGCCAGATGATACTATCTCTCCGGTACTCACATGCTGCCAGATTATACTATCTCTCCGGTACTCACATGCTGCCAGATGATACCATCTCTCTGGTACTCACATGCTGCCAGATGATACCCTCTCTCTGGTACTCACATGCTGCCAGATGATACCCTCTCTGCGGTACTCACATGCTGCCAGATTATACCCTCTCTCCGGTACTCACATGCTGCCAGATGATACCCTCTCTCCGGTACTCACATGCTGCCAGATGATACTATCTCTCTGGTACTCACATGCTGCCAGATGATACCCTCTCTCCGGTACTCACATGCTGCCAGATGATACCCTCTCTCCGGTACTCACATGCTGCCAGATGATACTATCTCTCCGGTACTCACATGCTGCCAGATGATACCCTCTCTCCGGTACTCACATGCTGCCAGATTATACCCTCTCTCCGGTACTCACATGCTGCCAGATGATACCCTCTCTCTTGTACTCGTCTTGTTCCTGGCAAAGGATCAGCTGGATGAAGAGCTGCTGCAGCTTCTCATTACAGTAGTTGATGCAGAACTGCTCAAAGCTGAACAACAACGACACACAAACACAGGTGTTAATATGACACAACCGATCATGTAGTCCCAGCGTGGCTATGTTACATTTTGATGATATAATACATATCATAC
>NC_034190.2:8834768-8844768 GCF_002021735.2 Oncorhynchus kisutch | reverse complement strand
TCGGATCAGATTCGGGCATCATTGAAGTCATTGTCACTTCTACTTATAACCATATTGTACGTAGTGTAATGACCAGTAAACATTTACCTGATAGAAGGAGTGGAAGTTCCTCTCACCTCCATTCTGCTGCACCACCCTTGACTTACAGTAGGAACAGAGAAAAATGTGAATACACACACACACAGAGAGAGAGACGGAGAGAGAGAGAGAGAGAGAGAGAGAGAGAGAGAGAGAGAGAGAGAGAGAGAGAGAGAGAGAGAGAGAGAGAGAGAGGGAGAGAGAGAGAGAGAGACCATTAGGAGTTTAACTATAAACCATAACCTCAAATACAAGACAAGAGAACAGAGAAATATCGTGGGTTATTTCTGTTCAGTGAGAATGGATGAGTCCATCGTTCACACAGCCCCACAGTGTCAGATGGTGCGTTACCTAGCTCAAAGAGAAGATAAATGCAGCGGTCATCATGGTGCCCCAGGTGAGCCATTCATTATCAGAATCAGAACTAACAGGGTGTAATTCACAGGAACATCTATTCATGGACTCACTCTCTCATGTCTCTGTTTCACCACCTTGATCAAACATTTATGTTCAGGTATGAAATGGAAGGTAGAAAGTGAATAACTTTTCAAAAGAAGTTCCCAGAAACAGACACATACTGTATTACGCGTATTCCTTGACTAAAAAACATGTTTAATCTCTACTGAACGTGCTTTCTAGTCCAGGACCAGGCTTAATCTATGTCTGGTAAACTGGCCCTATAAATCTGCTTTTATTAAAGTAACTACCCAGTGTTACCAAATTTCCATGAACTTTAATTACTCACAATTTGAGTGAAATAGTTTTCTCCCAGAACATTTAAATAAGGCATGTTAATGCAGCTTTGCTGTGTTAGAATGGTGTGGGTGTCTACCGGTCATTCAATTATTAATACGAGTAGACCGCTGATTGGCCAGCCCATCCTCATGTAGACCGCTGATTGGCCAGCCCATCCTCATGTAGACCCTGATTGGCCAGCCCATCCTCCTACAGACCGCTGATTGGCCAGCCCATCCTCATGTAGACCCTGATTGGCCAGCCCATCCTCATGTAGACCGCTGATTGGCCAGCTCATCCTCCTATAGACCACTGATTGGCCAGCTCATCCTCCTGTAGACCGCTGATTGGCCAGCTCATCCTCCTATAGACCGCTGATTGGCCAACTCATCCTCCTATAGACCGCTGATTGGCCAGCTCATCCTCCTATAGAGCGCTGATTGGCCAGCTCATCCTCCTATAGAGCGCTGATTGGCCAGCTCATCCTCCTATAGAACGCTGATTGGCCAACTCATCCTCCTATAGACAGCTGATTGGCCAACTCATCCTCCTATAGACCGCTGATTGGCCAGCTCATCCTCCTATAGACCGCTGATTGGCCAACTCATCCTCCTATAGACCGCTGATTGGCCAGCTCATCCTCCTATAGACCGCTGATTGGCCAACTCATCCTCCTATAGACCGCTGATTGGCCAGCTCATCCTCCTATAGAGCGCTGATTGGCCAGCTCATCCTACTATAGACCGCTGATTGGCCAGCTCATCCTCCTCTAGACCGCTGATTGGCCAGCTCATCCTCCTATAGACAGCTGATTTGCTTTTCTCTCATTTATGTTTTGGCCACAAATACGAGTATAGGATGAGTCAACAACAATATTTGGATATGCGCTAACCCTTTACACTCAGGGGGAATTATCCAAAATGGATATGGCCAAATGTAAATGTTTATTAAAGAGAAAATATTAAAACGCATAAGCATAGTTGGACTGGAAAGGGTTTGGAGATTCTGGGAAAACTATTAGATCAAAGGAATCATGAGTGCATTCAGGTACGTGTTCCTCTGCAAATGTTCTTCACAATAAACAAACACAGGATCATTGTGTTCAGAACAACCCAGGGTATGACGTGATCTTGTAGCTGTACGTCAAACACAGGATCATTGTGTTCAGAACAACCCAGGGTATGACATGATCTTGTAGCTGTATGTCAAACGTAGGCTCATTGTGTTCAGAACAACCCAGGGTATGACGTGATCTTGTAGCTGTATGTCAAACGTAGGCTCATTGTGTTCAGAACAACCCAGGGTATGACGTGATCTTGTAGCTGTACGTCAAACATAGGCTCACTGTGTTCAGAACAACCCAGGGTATGACGTGATCTTGTAGCTGTACGTCAAACACAGGCTCACTGTGTTCAGAACAACCCAGGGTATGACGTGATCTTGTAGCTGTACGTCAAACACAGGATCATTGTGTTCAGAACAACCCAGGGTATGACATGATCTTGTAGCTGTATGTCAAACGTAGGCTCACTGTGTTCAGAACAACCCAGGGTATGACGTGATCTTGTAGCTGTATGTCAAACACAGGATCATTGTGTTCAGAACAACCCAGGGTATGACGTGATCTTGTAGCTGTACGTCAAACACAGGCTCACTGTGTTCAGAACAACCCAGGGTATGACGTGATCTTGTAGCTGTACGTCAAACACAGGCTCACTGTGTTCAGAACAACCCAGGGTATGACGTGATCTTGTAGCTGTATGTCAAACACAGGATCATTGTGTTCAGAACAACCCAGGGTATGACGTGATCTTGTAGCTGTACGTCAAACACAGGCTCACTGTGTTCAGAACAACCCAGGGTATGACGTGATCTTGTAGCTGTATGTCAAACGTAGGCTCATTGTGTTCAGAACAACCCAGTGTATGACGTGATCTTGTAGCTGTACGTCAAACACAGGCTCACTGTGTTCAGAACAACCCAGGGTATGACATGATCTTGTAGCTGTACGTCAAACACAGGCTCACTGTGTTCAGAACAACCCAGTGTATGACGTGATCTTGTAGCTGTACGTCAAACATAGGCTCATTGTGTTCAGAACAACCCAGGGTATGACATGATCTTGTAGCTGTACGTCAAACATAGTGATCATGAACATTGACACTGTATTTGACATGAGTTATATGACATGGAAATGTTAAATGCATATTGGACTCAACGGGTGTTTGGCTTGCTTGTATGACATCAAAGCGGCATTTATTATAATCCTCAATATCTTATCTTTCAAAATACATAGTCCTCTTAATTTACATCATTTCCCTCACTCATAACTAAAAGAAATTGCAAAAGTTGACCAATTGCCAGGAGGGATGAGGGCAACTTCTTGTCGTGTGCAAAACGGCTGTCAGTCAAAACCCATACAGAGCTGTGAAGCGCAGAGCCTGAGCTGTGACATCATTTATTGCATGTTACTGTACAGCCACTGAGCTGTGATGTCATTTATAGCATGTTACTGTACAGCCACTGTGTTCTAATTTATGCGCTTATCAGTGCCCAGATCTGGTATTTTCAAACCGTCTACGGGTTAACAGAATATTAACTTAAGCTGTCCAATCAAATCTCTTCTCCTAAGTCCCTTCCTTGACTCCAAGTCAAGGTCCAATCACTATCTGTCTCTCACCATCCTGTCCAATCATGTTGTTCTCACCTTCTCCAGTAGGTAGTTGTTAATATGGCCGCCGGTAGGGTCGCCGTTGAAGTTGAAGTTGATGTCCATGTACTTCCCAAAGCGGCTGGAGTTGTCGTTGCGGTTGGTCTTGGCGTTACCGAAGGCCTCCAGCACACAGTTGGACTTCAGAAGAACATTCTTCACACTGTGTCACAGGGGAGAGTGTGGTCATCATGGATAACAGCAATAGCAGATGACAATGTGTCCCAAAGATTGAGAAGAGAGGAAGAGAAAGAGGTGAATAAGAAGTTCTTCCATTGTCCATTTTTTTTAGCTCGTCATCCAGAACAAAAATCATCTTCGGGCTATCACTAGAGGTTAATGATGAATTGGTTCTTCTCAAATCAAATCAAATTGTATTCGTCACATGCTTCGTAAATTACAGGTGTAGACTAACAGTGAAATGCTTTTACTTATGAGCCCTTCCCACCAATACAGAGACAAATATAAATATACCAAATAATAACAATAACTTGACTATATACACGGGGTACCAGTACTGAGTCAATGTGCAGGGGTACCAGTACTGAGTCAATGTGCAGGGGTACCAGTACTGAGTCAATGTGCAGGGGTACCAGTACTGAGTCAATGTGCAGGGGTACCAGTACTGAGTCAATGTGCAGGGGTACCAGTACTGAGTCAATGTGCAGGGGTACCAGTACTGAGTCAATGTGCAGGGGTACCAGTACTGAGTCAATGTGCAGGGGTACCAGTACTGAGTCAATGTGCAGGGGTACCAGTACTGAGTCAATGTGCAGGGGTACCAGTACTGAGTCAATGTGCAGGGGTACCAGTACCGAGTCAATGTGCAGGGGTACCAGTACCGAGTCAATGTGCAGGGGTACCAGTACTGAGTCAATGTGCAGGGGTACCAGTACTGAGTCAATGTGCAGGGGTACCAGTACTGAGTCAATGTGCAGGGGTACCAGTACTGAGTCAATGTGCAGGGGTACCAGTACTGAGTCAATGTGCAGGGGTACCAGTACCGAGTCAATGTGCAGGGGTACCAGTACCGAGTCAATGTGCAGGGGTACCAGTACCGAGTCAATGTGCAGGGGTACCAGTACCGAGTCAATGTGCAGGGGTACCAGTACTGAGTCAATGTGCAGGGGTACCAGTACTGAGTCAATGTGCAGGGGTACCAGTACTGAGTCAATGTGCAGGGGTACCAGTACCGAGTCAATGTGCAGGGGTACCAGTACCGAGTCAATGTGCAGGGGTACCAGTACCGAGTCAATGTGCAGGGGTACCAGTACCGAGTCAATGTGCAGGGGTACCAGTACCGAGTCAATGTGCAGGGGTACCAGTACCGAGTCAATGTGCAGGGGTACCAGTACCGAGTCAATGTGCAGGGGTACCAGTACCGAGTCAATGTGCAGGGGTACCAGTACCGAGTCAATGTGCAGGGGTACCAGTACTGAGTCAATGTGCAGGGGTACAAAGTAATTGAGGTAGATATGTACATTTAGGTAGGGGTAAAGTGACTAGGCAACAGGATAGAAAATAAACAGCAGTTTCCAGTTGTCAGGGATACAGTGTTTTCAACCTAACTACCGTTTCCCCTGTAAAAAGGATGTGGGGATTCAGCTCTGGCGACTTTTTCCACCTGCTACGTTATGTTAATGTAGATAGTCCATGTAGCTATTTGGTGAACTATTTAGCAGTCTTATGGCTTGAGGGTAGAAGCTGTTCAGGGTCCTGTTGGTTACAGACTTGGTGCATTGGCACCATCCATGCGGAAGCAGAGAGAGCAGTCTATGACATGGATGGCTGGAGTCTTTGACAATTGTTAGGGCCCTCTGACACAGCCTGGTATAGAGGTCATGGATGGCAGGGAACCCAGCCCCGGTGACGTACGCTCCACCCTCTGTAACGCCTTGCGGTCGGATGCCAAGCCGTTGCCATACCAAGCAGTGATGCAGTTGGTCAAGATAGTCTCAATATTTTTATTTTTTTTATTTTTTTTATTTAACCTCTATTTAACTAGGCAGGTCAGTTAAGAACAAATTTCTCAATGGTGCAGCTTGGGAAAAAATGTTGGATCTGTTGGCCCATGCCAAATCTTTTCAGCCTCCTGAGGGGGAAGAGGCGCCATCTTGTCTTCTTCACGGCTGTGTTAGTGTGTGTGTGGATCATGTTATTTCCTTAGTGATGTGGACACAGAGGAACTTGAAGCTCTCAACCCGCTCCACTACAGTCCCATCGATGTGGATGGGGGCGTGTCTCTGCCCTCCGTTTCCTATAGTCCACGATCAGCTCCTTTGTCTTGCTGACGTTGAGGGAGAGGTTGTTGTCCTGGCACCTCCTCCATATTGGCTGTCTCTGACCTCCTCCCTATAGGCTGTCTCTAACCTCCTCCCTATTGGCTGTCTCTGACCTCCTCCCTATAGGCCTCCTCCCTATAGGCTGTCTCTAACCTCCTCCCTATAGGCTGTCTCTGACCTCCTCCCTATAGGCCTCCTCCCTATAGGCTGTCTCTGACCTCCTCCCTATAGGCCTCCTCCCTATAGGCTGTCTCTAACCTCCTCCCTATTGGCTGTCTCTGACCTCCTCCCTATAGGCTGTCTCTAACCTCCTCCCTATTGGCTGTCTCTAACCTCCTCCCTATAGGCCTCCTCCCTATAGGCTGTCTCTAACCTCCTCCCTATTGGCTGTCTCTGACCTCCTCCCTATAGGCCTCCTCCCTATAGGCCTCCTCCCTATAGGCTGGCTCTAAACTCCTCCCTATTGGCTGTCTCTGACCTCCTCCCTATAGGCCTCCTCCCTATAGGCTGTCTCTAACCTCCTCCCTATAGGCCTCCTCCCTATAGGCTGTCTCTAACCTCCTCCCTATAGGCCTCCTCCCTATAGGCTGTCTCTAACCTCCTCCCTATTGGCTGTCTCTGACCTCCTCCCTATAGGCCTCCTCCCTATAGGCCTCCTCCCTATAGGCCTCCTCCCTATAGGCCTCCTCCCTATAGGCTTCCTCCCTATAGGCTTCCTCCCTATAGGCTGTCTCTAACCTCCTCCCTATTGGCTGTCTCTGGCCTCCTCCCTATAGGCCTCCTCCCTATAGGCCTCCTCCCTATAGGCCTCCTCCCTATAGGCCTCCTCCCTATAGGCTGTCTCTAACCTCCTCCCTATTGGCTGTCTCTGGCCTCCTCCCTATAGGCCTCCTCCCTATAGGCTGTCTCTGACCTCCTCCCTATTGGCTGTCTCTGGCCTCCTCCCTATAGGCCTCCTCCCTATTGGCTGTCTCTGACCTCCTCCCTATAGGCCTCCTCCCTATTGGCTGTCTCTGACCTCCTCCCTATAGGCCTCCTCCCTATAGGCCTCCTCCCTATAGGCCTCCTCCCTATAGGCTGTCTCTGACCTCCTCCCTATAGGCTGTCTCTGACCTCCTCCCTATAGGCCTCCTCCCTATAGGCTGTCTCTAACATTCTGACATTGCCACTGATGCAGTATATGCTGTATGTCTTTCCAGAATCTCCACTCTAACCCAGTCAAATATATAGTGTTATTTAACAGGGGACAAGGGAGCCTCTTCAGAACCTTCTGAACCCAGTGACACCTCCTGGTTGACCTTTAACACGGATGACTCACCTCTCGACCTCTGCTCTCTGGCTGGGGTTGGTGATGGCTGCGATGTACTGCATGATGTATTTGCTAGCCTCTGTCTTTCCGGCGCCACTTTCACCTGGGACACACAGACAGCTCACAACATCTACATGTATGTAGCAGTTCATGTACATTACTAGCAGATTTTGCAACCAGATATAAATTAGTAGATATACAGTACCAGTCGAAAGTTTGGACACATCTACTCATTCAAGGGTTTTTATTTATTTTTACTATTTTCTACATTGTAGAATAATAGTGAAGAAATCAAAACTAGGAAAAAACACAAATGGAATCATGTAGTAACCTAAAAAGTGTAAAACAAATCAAAATATATTTTATATTTGAGATTCTTCAAAGTTGCCACCCTTCGCCTTGACAGCACACTCTGGGCATTCTCTCAACCAGCTTTACCTGGAATGCTTTACCAACAGTCTTGAAGGAGTTCCCACATATGTTGAGCGCTTGTTGGCTGCTTTTCCTTCACAATGCCGTCCAACTCATCCCAAACCATCTCAATTGGGTTGAGGTCGAGTGATTGTGGAGCCCAGGTCATCTGATGCAGCACTCTATCACTCTCCTTCTTGGTCAAATAGCCCTTACACAACCTGGAGGTGTGTTGGGTCATTGTCCTGTTGAAAACAAATGATAGTCCCACTAAGCTCAAACCAGATGCGATGGTGTTTCGCTGCAGAATCCTGTGGTAACCATGCTGGTTAAGTGTGTCTTGAATTCTAAATAGATCACTGACAGTGTCACCAGCAAAGCACCCCCACAACATCACACCTCCTCCTCCATGCTTCACGGTGGGAACCACACATGCAGAGATCATCCGTTCACATACTCAGCGTCTCACAAAGACACGGTGGTTGGAACCAAAAATCTCAAATTTGGACTCTTCAGATTTCCACCAGTCTAATGTCCATTGCTCGTGTTTCTTGGCCAAAGTAAATCTCTTCTTCTTATTGGTGTAATTTAGTAGTAGTTTCTTTGCAGCAATTCGATCATGAATACCTGATTCACACAGTCTCCTCTGAACAGTTGATGTAGAGATGTATCTGTTACTTGAACTCTGTGAAGCATTTATTTGGGCTGCAATTTCTGAGGCTGGTAACTCTAATGAACTTATCCTCTGCAGCAGAGTTAACTCTGGGTCTTGCTTTCCTATGGCGGTCATCATGAGAGACTGTTTCATCAAAGTGCGTGATAGTTTTTGTGACTGCACTTGAAGAAAAGTTCAAGAAATCTTGCTGATTGACTGACATTCATGTCTTAAAGTAGCCTAGTGGTTAGAGTGTTGGACTAGTAACCGGAAGGTTGCAAGTTCAAATCCCCAAGCTGACAATGTACAAATCTGTCAATCTGCCCCTGAACAGGCAGTTAACCCCCTGTTCCTAGGCCGTCATTGAAAATAAGAATTTGTTCTTAACCGACTTGCATAGTTAAATAAATGTAAAATAAAATAATTTGTAAAAAGTAATGAAGGACTTTTGTTTCTCTTTGCTATTTGAGCTGTTCTTGCCATAATATGGACTTGGTCTTTTACCAAATAGGGCTGTCTTCTGTATATCACTGCTACGTTGTCACAACACAACTGATTGGCTCAAAGCATTAAGAAGGAAAGAAATTCCACAAATGAACTTTTATCAAGGCACACCTGTTCATTGAAATGCATTCCAGGTGACTACCTCATGAAACTGGTTGAGAGAATGCCAAGAGTGTGCAAAGCTGTCATCAAGGCAAACGGTGGCTACTTTGAAGAATCTCAAATATATTTAGATTTGTTTAACACATGATTCCATATGTGTTATTTCATAGTTTTGATGTCTTCACTATTATTCTACAATGTAGAAAACAGTAAAAAATTAAGAAAAATCCTTGAATGAGTAGGTGTGTCCAAAACTTTTGACTGGTACTGTATATATTTACACTTCTACGATATAAGATCATGCGTTGTAAATTAAAGTTTATTTATGGCATGAATCCACCTTAACTTAAGGATCGGACCCTTTTTTTCCATTTTCACCAAAAATGACAAAAATATCAGGACCTGAAGCAAGGATATGCATATTCTTGATACCATTTGAAAGGAAACACTTTGAAGGTTGTGGAAATGTGAAATTAATGTAGGAGAATAACACATTATATCTGGTAAAAGATAATACAAAGAAAAAAACATGAGGTTTTTTGTAATAATTTTTTTTATGCAAGAGAACGCACAATTTAGATTTTGGACACTAGGTGGCAGCAGGGTATGTGCAAAGTCTTAGACTGATCCAATGAATCATTGCATTTGTTTAAAATGTTGTATCAAGACTGCCAAATTTGCCTAATTGGTTTATTAATAACTTTTCAAGTACATAACTGTGCACTCTCCTCAAACAATAGCATGGTATACTTTCACTGCAATAGCTACTGTAAATTGCAGTTAGATTTACAAGAATTGAAGATTTCTGCCAATATCAGGTATGTCTATGTCCTGGGAAATGTTCTTGTTACTTACAACCTCATGCTAATCGCATTTGCCTACTTCAGCTCAACCGTCCCGCGCGGGACCCACCTATCCTGTCGTTAAAGTGTGTCTCTACTGTCAGTCACCAACCATGATGTTACTCTTCATATGACTAATGTAAGCAGGTTGACATTTATTGTCATGAGTCTTATCCTGGAGGCAGAACTGAGTAATTTCCCTTAGATAAGCCAGCTGCAAAGTCTGAATTGGCTATATTGTCTAATTCATGATTTTTTATAAAAATTCTTTAGCTTAATTTAAGGTTAGGGTTAGGCATTAGTGTGGTTAGGGTTAGATTTAAATGCCGATTTTTATGACTTTGTGGGTGTGCCAACGAGGGACCACTCTGC